>NC_051446.1:13154017-13162130 GCF_001649575.2 Kryptolebias marmoratus | reverse complement strand
TTTTTTTTTTTTTTTTTTTTTTTTTTTTTCCTCAGCAATTTCAAACTAAACCTTGATACTACTGGAACATTTCTGTCAAAAATTAATAACAGCAACAGAACAGATTAACAATGTAATTACTTGGTAAACCTAAAAACACTAAACTTTAAACTCTGCAAACCATGGCTTTTGCTGTTGTGGTCAACTGAGTAAAGGCCTGGAACATCTTACAAGAGCAGCTAAATGTTAAAGACTCTTAATTGATGCTATTATATAGCCATGAATAAATTTGTTTATGGGCATGCACAGTTGTGCAGCCAGCGTATTGGAGATTTTATTTTTTTCTATAAACATGTTTCTGGTTGATTTGTTCAGGTTGTAGCTCATATTAAATCTAAAACTGTCCCAGTGGAGATGTGCTTACCAGCAGCCCCCTTAAGTCTTCAAAAATGTTTTCCACCTTAGAGTCAAGTGTCTTAATTCTTGGGCCCACGAACATAGATTTACACATTGCACCATAGGGCACAACATGATTTTTTGTGGAGCTGTGCTTCTGAAAAACCCAGGGTGTTTGTGGCCATCAAGAGTTCTTAGATGTAGTGACAGCAGAGGCTGAAGGACACTGTGGCCTGAGGTGTTTGTCTTTCTAAGACAAGACACACCATGGCTCAAGGGAGTGAGTTTCTTCCTTTCCCATTAACGATTCCTGGTAGCAAGCCAGTATATTAGGCACTACTAGTTAAGCCAGCCAATCTGGTCTGATGGAGCTGCTCAACAGTTCTTCCCCGAGCTGTGTCGCTGTAAATTTTAGGACAGCAGAAATCTGCTTTGAACTGGCTTCACTCCAACTGTTTAACTTGTGAAACATGAAGAGATTGCATTATATTCCAAGTTAAGCCCAGATCAGGTTTTGAACTTCAAGTTTGTTTTTTTCCCCCATGACAATATGGGCACCTGTAGAGAACTTTTGTCTAAGCAGGAAATCACATTTGCGGTCCTTCTTGAAGGATATAAACCCATCAGTAATTGAAAAAGTCACTTGTGTTCCATTTGAAAAGGTTTTTATTTTAAGGCAGTTGTGTTGAGTTTATACTCAAGTCATTTGCCTTTTTTAAATTTAGGAAATATTGTTTATTATATATTTTTTAATCCTCCTTTGTAAAGTTTTCAGTGCTTTTTAAATTGGTGTTGAGTTTTGGGACTAGTGCTAGTTTAAGCAATTCAACTTAGGATGGCCATAAATTTTAATATTCAAGTTCCTTGTTTGCAAAGCTAGATGTGTGGCAGGCCATTTTATTTTATAAACTTACTGTCAAATGTTGACATTCTCCACCAGCTACACAGTTTGAGACAATGTACCAGAGGTTGCATGGTTTGACCTTTGAGTCAAGTGATGGTTTAACAGCTCCTAACTACTTTCAGAACCCCTACAGACAAGGCATCATGCCTTTGAATTAGAGTGTGCTGAATATGAAGACAAGAGTTTGTTTGGATTCATTTTATTGCCTAGTCCATGTTTGACAGTTACTCAACTCATGCCTTCTCAGAAAAAAAAAGACAACTACCAAGTCAGGAGATTTAGACAGAGTTTCACTGAAGGGGAGAAAAAAAAAAAAAAAAAAGCAGTGAAAGTTAAACATCCCATTTCTTCAGGTCATTAGCAGACACTGAGACAGTGGACAGGAGGACAGAGACATTCAAAGCGAACTTTGTAGTCCAAGCAGCCACCATATTTCTGATGCTTATTGAGGCAAATCAGGCCTTCTTTGATAGAGTATCTGAAAGAGAAAAGTCACATTTAAGACACTTCATGAAGTATTTTAGTGATGTTGACCAAAATTAAATTTGTTAGAGTACATTTTCTTTAAAGAGTTCTATTTAGGAGATGAGCCCAGGTGATTTGATTTAAGTTTCTTTATAAAGTAGATTTTAAAATGATAAAGCAGAGTCTCAAGGCAGAGCACAGAAATGTTACATCAACTCACACAGCCAGTTTCTGTCCAGTTCTCTCAGCTGGGATCCCTGTAGTGGTAACAGCCTGAATTCTGAGGGGGTGGACACAGATTTCTGCTGGGTGCTTTTTCCTCAGTTCACGGAAAGTCTCAAAGTCACCACTTCCACGAGGGGTGTCTTGGTTGAAATAGTTAGTCCAGCAACCTGGTCCAACTAAAAGCATGACATGCAAGAGGAACTCACGATACAATTGTCAAAAGTAAATTGTCCATAAACTACTGAGGTTACATTTAAATGTGTTGAAACAATACAATGAGGGGACTTAACTGTAGACCACTTACCTTGATTACTTAACCCCACATAACCTTTAATTAAGCAGGAGAGGGGGAAGAAAAAAAAAAAAAACAAGTTAGTGATTTTCTAGTGGCAATTATCAAAACTGAAGCTACTTGTTGAAATGATCTTACCAAGAAAGACAACCACTGTGGTGGCAAGACCAATCTGAAACAGATTTAATCAGATATAGATCTTAATATATATAAAAAAAAAAAAAAGTGCAGTCCATCAGCATTTGTTTTGATAAGCATACTATACCTGAGTAACCATTGTTGCAGAAACCCTGATGTCAGTTAACAACTGCAAACAGAAAAAATAAAATCTGAACACCTTAAAACACTTTGCATTAAGTTATCACAATTAACCACTTGCACAGGTCCTCACAGCTTTAAAGATCAAAGTTTTACCTTTGCAAACCAGACAAATCCAATAAGTTGAGCAACGAGTAACTGCCTTTTTATAGCTGCAGTTCCTTATTATCTTCAGTGGCCTGGAGATAGGATTGGATCAGCTTAATTGAGTTAACTGGTTGCACCTGTGAAGGTGTGGATTCATGACGGTTTTAATAATACAAACTCTTAAACTGCTCAACAAGGGAAATTCAAAATACTATTAGTTTTACAGTTAAAACAAGTAAATCTGAGGGAAAGAGTATAGTTAAACAAAAACTGATGGAAGAATGGCAAAAAAGGTGGGATGGAGGAAGAACAGGAAGGTGGTTTTATAAAATTCAGAAGACAGTAGGGGAAAAAAGAGGTGGAAAAAGAAATAGAAAGGAGGAAAGAGTGATAGCAAGGTTGAGATTTGGACATACAGGACTTAATTTTACACTTTATAAAATACAAAAGCATAATACTGGCAAATGTGATTGTGGAAAATACGAAACCGTAGAGCATGTTATATTAGAATGTCATAAATATAGAAAAGAAAGAAGATATATGAGGAGAGAGTTTGAAAAAATTAAGGAAAAGATTCATTTAACAGATATTTTGAGGAAGAATTTGAGGAGTAAACATATTCAGATAATTATTAGGTTTTTAAAGAAAACGAAATTATTTCATAGAATTTGATTATAGTATGTGTGTTTGTGAATGTGTGTATGATATAGATGGGTAGAATACATAGTTGGGTATAAGTATGTATAATCGAGTGCGTGGGTGTATGTGTATAAGTATATTTATATGTAGAGGTATATAGGGTTTTGTTTTTTTTGTTATATATATATAGATAGACCATCACGAACCACACTCCATATCAGTAGGTGGTGGTAATGCACACCTTCCGTTGTTTGCCAACCGCCATAAAACATTACAGAAGAAGAAGAACTGCTCAACAAAGTGTTGAGACTCCACTTTGGTGGTTTAGAAATTGCCAATAAAAATGTTTACAGGAGGCTGAGTGATGAGACATTTTACTGCTTATTGGAGTGGTTTTCCTTTTTCAAACATGGTTAAAATACATTTACTTTGTAAAGCCACATACTTTTGATGAATAAGAAGGTTTGAGACCACCATGTTTGTTTGTTTAATATTAAAGTAAAGTTCTGAGTTGGAATTTGTCAAATTTAAAAACCCTTTACAACTTGCCATGACACTTTGAATCAGAAGCATTAAGATTTTCAGAGCAAGTTTAGTTGAGAAGATGAACTACAATTTGTCATAGTTAATCCTTAAATATAGCATGTTTTCACATTTAAACTGAATCTATATCAGGCAATTTCTGATGTACTGTAGTTTTACATTTTGAAATACTTTGGTCTCAGACAGTCCACTTTTGCCTTTCCGCAGTAGGCAATGATTTTAATATTGCAAGGCTTTAGTGAATATATAGACTAGCAAAAGATACCACTTGTCCTTTATTGTTCAGATAAACGTTACACCATACTGAGAGGGAAAAAAAAAAAAAAAAAAAAAAAAACCTTCAGTTTATTTAGGAAGATGGTATAAATTAGAATGCCCCCTTTCTTCAGGTCATTGGCAGCAGTGGAGTCAACGGTCACGACGACAGGGGCACTTGAAGCGAACTTTGTAGTCCAAGCAGGAGTCAGATTTCTGGTCCTTATTGAGGCAGATGAACCCTTCATTGACAGAGTAGCTGAAAAAGGAACAGTCACATTTGGTTAAAGGGCAATTGATTTTAAGTTTCACGATTAAAGCCACCTGACCAAGACTAATGACCAACTAAGAAGCTCAAGGTGGTGCATTGTGACCAAGTCTGAGATAAGCTTTAAAAGTAAAGTAGAAAACTTGTGCAACCCCACCCACTTCAAATAAAACTCACACAGCAAATTTCTGCTTCGTTTCCTCAGCTGGGATCTCTCTCTTAGCTGTAACAGCCTCGATGCTTTGAGGCTTGAGACAGATCTCTCCTGGGTACTCCTTCCTCAGGTCCTTTAAAGTCTCCATGTCCCCTCTACCATCAGGACTGTCTCGATTGAACCACTTAGTCCAACAAGCTTTGCGATCTAACAACAAAGACGAAACTTGGGTGCCATGTAGTGGGTTACTTTGCAATCTTCATACAGGAATTTTGACTACAGAGCATTCATACAGTCCATAACCTGAGATCATAAATGGGGGGGGGGGGAGCTATAGTTGTGCATTTAAGTCTGAAGGATTGGTCTTACCTTGATGACTAAGCCCCACACAAGCTTAAAAGATAAATTATGGTTAGTGGTTTCCTGCTAACAGATGCAGAATTGTCACAACTAGATTGTTGTAGTAATGCGAGGTCAACATACCAAGAAGCAGAACTGCAGCAATAGCGAGACTCATCTGTGACAAAACAGAAATCCAAGAGGAAGTGTAATTATAGATTAAAATGGCATAATTTTAGATCTGAAATATATGCTTTACCTGACTGATCATTATTGCAGAAACCTAATTTCAGGGCTTGACTGCAAAGAGAAAGAAAAAAAAAAAAAAAACAAGAAACAAATTTGAATATGAGATAAAAGTACCATATGAGTCAAACAGAAACTGCATTTTACCTTAGAAAACCAAAGAAGATTCCACAGGTCCTAATCCAACATGTTCAGTATGTGTAACACTGCCTTTTTATAGTAGCCATCCCTCTTTATCTTTGTGGCCTGGCGATAGGATTTGATCAGCTTGACTGAGTTAACAGGCTGCACCTGTGAAGGTGTGGATTCAGAGCATGCCTGCTCTGGCTTGTTATTCACCATACTTGATGCTTGGTTGTGTAGGGTTCTGTAGACCTTTACAACCATAAAATGGCTTTCTAATAATAAAAATCCTCACCAAAGTCTTGCATCTCCATTTTATGTTATGGCCCAATGAGCCAGGTAGGAATACAAGTCCCACCACATCACTCTGATTATTATTTACTTTATTTATTTTTTACTACAATACATTGTGATGCTAACAGGATTTTTTCCCACGAGGGTTCAATATCACAACAGCTTATATATATTACCTGCTTGATAATAACTGCAGAAACCAAATGTCAGTTCTAAACAGCTGCAAACAAAAATAAAAAATAAAAAAATATTGGTGATTTTCCTTTTTGTAATTGATGCTTATTTGCATGGATGGCAGGGCAAAAAAATGATCAGAGATGTCACCGCACAGCAAGATGGTTGAAGGATCACAACCAGGGCTTGGCCTTTCTGTTTGGAGTTTGCATGTTTTCACCACGCTGTCGTTGGTTTTCTCTGGGTTCTCCAGTTTCCTCCCAAAAACACATAGGTTAGTTATTAAACTCTAAATTGTCACTAGGTATTAGTGTGAATGTTTGTCTCTACGTGGGCCTGTGATGGACTGGTGACCTGTCCAGGATGTCCCCCGCCTCTTATCCAATGACTGTTGGAAGGAGGCACCAGCTCCCTGTGACCCTGAATGACAAAACACGTAAAAGAAAATGGATGGATATTTATTATATGCAGTTTCCAAACTCTTCATTCTAAATTAAAGTATTGACTTATTTCATTTCTATTAAAAATGTGAAATAGTCCAGTACTGTACAGTAAAAGCTTTTTGACAGTAGAGGGACCTAAAGTGTCAGGTTTAAGGGTGTATTAACATGATGACATAATTCCACATAGCCTGGTAAATATAATCAGAATATTGCTAGTTAGTGATTTTATTTACTGCCAATAGACTGTAGAAGAATCAGTAATAAAACTTGTTACTTCAGTTTCTTAAATGAATATTCAGTTCAAATTAGCAAAGGTAAGAACCACCTTAGGCCTCCTCAGGATCTATATATACAACACATATTTCCACAAGTGTTTACTGAGAACTCATTCCTAGAAGCTGTTCAGGCAACTTCTAGGAATGCACTTCTGTGGTAAAAGCTTTGAGTACAAAACGACCACCAGGGCACGCCTACAGGGTCGCCTAGGGGCCTCTTCAGAGGCTTGACTCAGATCCTGCAGGATCTGTATCGCCAACACACCTTTCCAGAAGTGGAAACTGTTCCTGGAAGTCATTTAGACAACTTTGAGGAATGCACTTTTGTGGCTAAAGGTTTGAGTTAAAAAAAAAAAAAAAGATACAGACCCTTAGTAACATTTTATCTGGCCTCTCAAGATAACATTTAAATTTTATTAGATCTGGCCCTCCGGTTTGGGACAGATCGAGTCTGTACTGTTCTAATTTTTCTTGTGACAGTTACGGTATTTGGAAGCCAAGAAAAATAAGTTTTAATTTCTCAGCAATCTTGGATTTTGACGTGAAAAGAGACAGCACCAAATAGGATCAATCAAAATGTTGTTAATAAACTTACAGCCAAGAAATTATATCAGATATCTGACTTGAGTTATAGTGCATTAGAGTAACAGTGAGTTGTGGTGGCAAGGTTTTTCTAAGATAACACCTGACTCTGTTCTGTCTGAATTCCACAGCCTATGAGGTTTTCACCAGATGACCCTGTTACTCTTCACTGAAACAGGGTCATCTGGTGAAAACATCATAGGCTGATATAGTGGACTGTGTGGACTCTGGTGGTAGAGCTTTGATTTGGAGCTTCCCGTGCGGGCTGGGACTCTGATGTTAATTCTTAATTGTCTTTAAGGCTCTCTGTATGTCGTGCACCATAGTGAGAAATGAGCGATTTCATCTAACAGTGCCTGGAAATCGATTTTCTTCCACAACAGAGTCATTTGTCTCAAAGGACAATTAATAAATACAAACAAAACCGTTGCAGAGGGAGTGTGTCGCCTGCCTGACTTGATGTTCAGAGGTGCTTAGTGTTAGGAGCCGCAATGCGCCATCTAGTGGCCTAGGTGCGCCATAGCAGCCTGGTGGTTTAGAGCGCAATAAAACTGAATAATGAAATCAATAAAAAATACCTAGAAAACAATGATATTTTAAAAAGACAATAATATAGGTGTCTGTTTTGTTTCTCTCAAATATTATCTATTGTTTTTTCAACCTTCTACACAAACAATTATGAGCTATAAACTTCAAGTTTGTGGGGATATCCGAGAGATGAAACACGATGGGCTTTAGTTCAGATATGTTGAGTGAACACAATCAATCACAAATGATTTTTTAGTTTAGCTGAGAGGTGCAGGGCTGTATGAGGGGCCGTTTAGGACAAAATGTACGTTTTGTCTCTCTCACACTACAAAAAACTCACGCAAACTCAAAAAATATTCACGCACACTCAAAAAAAACCCTCACGCACACTCAAAAAATATTCAAATTGTGTATACTCACTACTAAAATGCCACACACGCATACAAATGTTACCTTTCTCGCACACACACACTGTCCCGAGACTGGCACACATAAGAATGTTACCTTTCTCGCACACACATACTGTCCCCACGACTCGCGCACACACACACAAATGTTACCTTTCTCGCACACACGCTGTCCCG
>NC_051446.1:13073858-13150551 GCF_001649575.2 Kryptolebias marmoratus | reverse complement strand
GTGTGGCATTTTAGTAGTGTGTATACACAATTTGAATATTTTTTGAGTGTGCGTGAGGGTTTTTTTTGAGTGTGCATGAATATTTTTTGAGTTTGCGTGAGTTTTTTGTAGTGTGTGAGAGACAAAACGTACATTTTGTCCTAAACGGCCCCTCATAGAGCTGGATTTAAATGCAGTGAGTTAATGCTGTCTTGTTTTTTTTTTTATGAGATCATGACTGAGACGTATTGATACAAGAGATAAGAATAGACTTTTTGTATCTATGGCTTCTGTCGAAAGGGTGAAAAAAGTGGTTATGTGTTAGTAAATCAGGTGCAACTAGTTAAGATTCATAACTAAAACCCAGATTACAGTAGGAGATAACCCTTCATGTGAATCCAGTCAGTGTTGTTACAAATGAAAGAATCATTTTTACCATCTTTCCTACAAATTAAAGTTGTATAGAGCCATAAAATCTACCTGACTGTTCAAACTGATATAAAAACAACTTATAACATTTTATTTATATGTAAATAAATATACTACATATAATCTTCCTTTGTGACATTTTTTTCTTTACTACTAGTTCTTTACTTACTAGTTTGTTAAAAACTGTTAATTTTTCATTGGATTTAGAGAGTTTGTCAGAAAGTGTTCAAAGATAGCAACTAACAAAACTAATCAGTCTTTTAAACACGTTAGTGAAAATTTAAGCCATAGTTAGATGATTCTGCTAAAGATATGACATGAAGCCATGTACACAGAACATTTACAGTATAATTTAGATGTGTAATTACTTTTATTAAAAAAAAAAAAAAGAGTTCCCACAAGCAGCACAACAAACGTTTATTATTAGTGTCATCGTGATGCAGACTTCTCATGCACATATTGGACAAATGTAGATGGCTAAATTGCTCCAATTATCATTTCCTGCTGTCAGTAAAATGTAAAATGACTTAAGGTCATGTCACGTTTGGTCAAAGTTATGAGGAACAACCTCAGAGGGGCTAAAGGGCCACATGTGGCTCCGGAGAGCCACATAAATGAACTATTTAACTATTTTACAGAGGTGACTGATTTTCCCAGTGGATGGCTTTTGTTGCAGCAACATGAGGTTCTGAAAGTGTCTTTGCTCAGTGAATGATTCACACAAGCCAACAGTCTCCATATGACCTACCTCGTCCCATGAATGATTCCGTATATAAATCTGTATATTTATCTGAGGATGGATTAAGTTTCAGCCCCAGCTCCCTGCAGTGAATCAGTGAGCAGCTCAGACCCCCAAAATGATTCCCCCCATCACCACCACCACCACCCTGCGTCACGTCCAGAAAATGCTGCGTCCGGTCATTACAGGAGCTCTTTGTGACTCAGCCGTTTCATATGCAGATGCTGTGCCTCTGATTCCTTTTGATTCGGCTCTCCACGTTAGCACCGGGTTGGACTATGCGCGCGAGGGGGCCTGTTCAGGCGTAATTGCCTTTCAGGGCCTAATTGCCGCGGGCTTTTCTTGGTTCTCTGGAAGCACCTGTGTGGGGATCAAAGCATATGATGTTTGTGTCAGCTTTGTTTCAAGTGTGCGTCCTTACTGCACACAGATTGTCAGGTAATTGCCTCTCCTGAAATTTCTATAGCCGGAGTTTTGGAAGGAGAGCTCAAGCCTTTTGATAAAACGAAGCATTTAAATGGCTAAGTATGTAAAGATCAGAAAAGATTTAAGACCACTGTAATGATCTTAAGAGACAGAAAATAAAAAAACCCCGCTGACATAATGGAAGAAGCTGCAAATATTGACTTAGTTGTGATCTTATTGTATACCATTTGGTCATGATGTGCATTTTAATTCATAAATATGAACATTTTTCCATCACTGTTAGTTTGGCTTTTGAATCCCAATCGTAGCGCATTCTAAAATACAACCTCCTGTGTGTGTATTATGTGTTAAAGGGATAATAGGCTGTCTTTGGATAAATAAAGTTGAATTCTGACAGGACTGACGAGCGAACAGCTAGTCTGAACACAGACTGAAGTGGGTGACTGTTAAAATAAAACCGTTCCAGTATCGGAAATCTCATAGAGGTTCGTGCACTCTTTTATAAACCATTTCCTCGCTGTCAGTTTCGCATTCCCCGTTTTTTGTTTTTAACATGGAAATCTATGGTTGTTTCCGAGTGCAAAAAGCAGCAGCTAAAAAACAAAAAAACAGAGAATTTTAGTCGAAAGCAGTCGAGTTATGAAGCAGGCCTCTTAGATTGGCCAATATTAGCAGGTCAACATGGTCTGAGTTGGACCACTTCCAGCATGTCGTCAAAGTCTCACAGCGGCTTAGGCGAAAGCTATTTCACAAAATATTAAGATATTCCTGCGGCTAGCTCCCGCTCCTTGCAGACATAGCCCCAGAAGCCCATAGAAAGAACCACGTGATGCAGAACTGAAGGCGGTATGAAGGTTTAGGAAAGTAGTGTTTGCCTGAACAGGCTGAGAAACTTTTTATACTGGAACTGTTTGAGGACAGCTGTCAGCACGTCAGTCGGGTCAGACTTAAACTCTATTTCTCCAAACGGAGGTCCTTCAAAGAGCCACTGTATTTACTAGGGATGAGCTTTTTAAGTATTTGATTGTTCCTCAAATACTCTGTAGACCTTGTGCTTTTAACTTGACTTTGAGTATCCGAAAACCACTGCCCATCCATGCTATCTGCAACAGGTGAGATATTAATCGTCGGTGCCCTTTCTACAGAACCCCACTTCAACATGTCTGAACTACTGAATCATTTTTTTTCCTGCAGAGCTCCTCTTGAACAGACGGTGAACGAGCCGCCCTCCGAGCCAAATGGCAGACCTATAAAACCTTCAAAGCTGGTATAATATTTGCGGAGCCTCACGTAAAGCCCCGGCGCCTGCCTGTCCTGCCCTCTTCTCCGAGGTATCAAAGAGGCGCACACGTCGCAAGACAACAAACATGCAAAGGGGGAACATTCTTACGTCTGCGACAACCCAATAAAAACGGAAATTAAAAAAAAAAGCCAATTTCCAATGTAAATGTTTGTGCTTCAACATTATCTAACATGTTTTTATAATAGCATCTTACTGACAGCTGCAGAGAAAATACAAAATAATGCATTAATAGCATGTAATGTATGTTATTCAGTGCTTAAATTAGGTGTTTTATCTGCCTTTTACAACATATATATGATAAAGATTTAACCCTTACACAAAGGCTTTGATATGACTTGATAAATCTAAAGGAGGCAGGTGCATAATTACGGTTGGAGGGGAGGGGTTCAGGAGTATAAATACAGGATGAGCTAAGCTGGAAAAAAAAAAGATTGAAATCTAAACACAGGTCATCGAAGACCGTTTCCAAATAAATTATTTGCTTTTTAAAAAAAAAAAAAAAAACTACGCAAACACTGTTTTCATTGAAGACTGAATCCGTTCTACTTGTTCAGAAAATGGATAACTGGAAGATCCAGCTCCTCGTTGTGACTTTTTGTGCTTTGGTCCAAATTTATCAGGGATTATCTTTCAGCGAAGAGGAGAGGGAGCTTCCTGAAGACTGGCAGGTAAGACTTACGGGTGGTGTGTTTTCAAATCTGCGTGATTTCTTGTGGGAGAGATTTTTTTTTTCTCTCAGTTAAGAATCTACATCACTAATAACTTAACAAGTCATCCTTTTTGTCCTGACAGAATGACTCAGGGGACAGAGGTCTGACCAATCTGGCAGGTCTGATGAAAAGATCGAAAGCCCTTCGCTTCTACGGACTGATGGGGAAACGAGCAGGTAGTCCCTGAATAAATCCTCACATGTGCAAATTTTTAATGTGGAAAAAAAAAAGGAAAGAAATCTGACTTTTTTTATTCCCTCACAGCTACAAAGAAACCTTTTCAAGTAAACAGACGTGAGTAATATGACGATCACTTACAGCAAAACACCAAAAAACCTTCTTTACAACTAATCCTGACAGCATTTTATCTATTTTTTTCTTTCTATATTTGTAGGAAATAAAGGAGAAGCATTTGTGGGCTTGATGGGAAGAAGTATTTCCAGAGGAGGTGAGTGACCAGCAGTAAAAAGCGACAAAACAAACTCAAAATATCAAGGCAGCTTTATTGATATTAAAAATATCAAATTCCTGATAACACACTGAACTACTATGGGATTAATTTGACAAGGCGAAAGAACGTCCCATTCGAGTGTTTTCTGTTTAATTCCAGATGCTTTGACCGGAGTGGTTCCGTCTGCAGCCAGCGAGCTCCAGGATTCGGAGGAGCCGTACAAGCAGGGTATGATTGGACCTGTGTGAAAACCTGAGCTTGTCTCATCTTCGTGTGCGTCACTACAGTCATGTTGTCGTTTTCTATTTCAACACATCTGAGCTTATTTTCTAATTATTGGCAGGTTTACCAGAAGAATGGGTACAAATCCTGTACTAATCAGAGCTACAAAAGAAGAAGAAAGAAAAAAAAAAATATCTATACAACTTTTACATCAACCAAAGACGTGTTTTCTAAAAATATACCCTGCTTAGTTTCTGCTCGTGCGAACAGCTGTGTTGACCCCAAACAGGAATAACTACCATCTTCAGAGCGAATATAACTTGATTTTTTGTTTTGTTTTTCTTTTAAATATAATAAACCTGAAAATGCTGCCAAAAGGTCAGTATGCATTCAAGCCAAACATTCAAATAATGCTCCAAACTGGACCGATAATCATTTCATTTTTACAACCAATCAGACGCGAGGTGGTTTAAAACATGACAGTAATTAAGATTCATTTGACCTGGAACGTACGACGTTGAAAATATAAAGGAAAGGAACAGATCAAAATAAAATAAAAAAAAAGATACAAGGAAATCAACAGGATTAAAAGGTGAAATAAATGGAACACTGATCTTTATTGAAGAGTCATAGGTCTAGGCTACTTGTGGCTTGTGAGGCTGGAGGTGATTTATTTATTTTTCCTTTTTAAGTAGCCTGAGGATTTTGTGCTTATGTCCCTTTGGGAGGGGTCCATTTTAGCGAGCTTGGGTCGATGGTTTTGTTGCTGTTACCTCGTTTGATCTCCTTTGCTTTCCACTCGTCGATCAGGTCCTGATACGGGGAAAAAGCAGGGCTGTCACAGACATATACACATTCAAAGATATTATGAGTGTTTTGGGTTTTTCTTGCAAAGACAAAACTCCTACCTGTCGCTTCAGTACCAAGTGCTTTCCCTTCCAATACTTCAGCATCTGTAGAGACTGCAGGGTGCTCACAATGTCCACCGGATTGACTGCAGTTTCCTGACTGATCTCTGTGCATCCAGAGAATAACGAAACAGAAAACATTTGTTTGATGTGTCTGCTATATCCTAATGTCTCCATGGCAGGACAATAAATCACATACTTTTCTTTTTTCTTAAAGTTCTCGCTCACCTTTGATAGAGATCTCCTTGCCTTGAAAGTTGTACATGTATCTGAGTAAGACCTCCTTCCAGTAGCTGCGGTAGCTGATGAGGCCCAGGTCGGACAAAGGTCGTTCTGGGGAGCCCACTTTCTCCTCCACTTTGGACAGCAGATAACCTGAGAAGGAGCAGAGGGCAGTCAACAACATGGCCGGAGCTCCCCAGGGGGACTTTTGAAAGTCATTAAGTCACTACAGAAAAGTAAAAGACTAAAATGGGATCAAGTTGAAGGTTTCTGTACGTACTGAAGTCGATGAGCATCTTGCCAAAGCCCTGTCTCATGTACTGCGGCATGGTCAGGATACAGGAAACATTATAATTCAGGAAGGAGTTCTTCTCCTGGTTGTTAACACACACACACACAAAAAAAGGTTTTCAATCTCTTTAGCAACAGAATTACAATGAACTTAAAATGTACCCAAGCTAAAAATAAAATTATGATGAAATAATAATAATAAAAAATGTTTGCAATACTGGTGTGTCATTGTTTTTTGTTTGTTTGTTTGTTTACCTTGGAAAAATATCCCACTAAGTGACAGCCGGTGTTGTCGGCCTCGGTCATGACGTAGAAGAGGAAAGGCTCCACGTCGTAATAAAGGGTTTTGTGGTCCAGGAACAGTTTGGCAAGTAAACACAAGTTCTGGCAGTAGATCTGAGGATTAAATGAGTATAACGGTCTTTAAGAGAAAATGTCCTCTTCTGTGATGGCTAAAAAATATGTTAGAGAAACGTTAAAGAGTGAATGGCCCTACCTTATTTTTTTTGCCATCGACTTCAAACACTGATATAGAGCCTTTTCTGTACACCTCGTCTCCTGGAGGATGCTTCCACACACACTTAGCCTGAAAACAAACAAAACAAATAAATAAACAAATGACAATTATAGCAGAATAATTTAACATGAACTGATACAACAAAAATATTTATATGAAAGCCATTGAGCACAGGCAATAGGAAGGACCACTTTTTTCCCCCTAAAGGTCAATTTTAAGCTTTAATTTGCAGATTATAAAGGACCCCACCTTCACATTAAACTCACCATGTGTCTCCTGAGAATGGTCTGACTCTTCATGTACTTGAGACAGAACTCGCAGACGTACAAACGGCCGAGACGAGCGTACTCCTCGGGGTACGGGGAGTGGTACCAGGTGTCCAGCTCGTAGCGGCCAAACACAATGGTCTTGATCATGTTGCTGCCCTCGGTGATCTGACCCTGGATACGCAGCTTCTCCTGCAGGCGGGATAAAAAGACAAAAAAAGCAAATCGGTTGCAGCGCCGGTAAAGACCATAATATTAAGGATGCAGGCCAAATAACGACAACTGGCTTTTCAAAGCAACATGAACGTCACGTTACCAGATCTTCAGATGCACGGGCCTGGGCTTTTCTGAACAGCTCCAGGTCGTAGTCACTGGTGATGTTCTCGAGCAGAGGCTCTCTGGTGTTGCTGTATGTCTGCCGGTGTTCCTGTAGACCAACAATGAAGTCAAACAAAAAGGTGAGACAACATCTATAAAATGGAGAATAAAACACAGACAGCAGGAGGACAAGGACGAGTTGATTTTCTGTTAGGTACCATGTGCTTTTCTTTCTGCTCCTTCTGTAGGCCAGAGTTTCGTCCCTTCCTCATCTCTGCCACCTGCTCCTTGTATCTGCTCTGTTTCGGTGTCGGCGTCTGAGGATTCAGACAAAGAAACAAAACAAAAACAACTCAGTGTTGCTCTTGCAGCGAGACAATTGTCCTAAAAAGATCCTGCAATAACACTAAAGGCACCAGTTCTGAGAGTAAACTACACTAATGTGACGCTAATTATTCCAAACGCAGACTACCTGGTGACGGGTTGCATGGCGAGTGTTGTTTTCCTCTGGCACCTTTGCTTCCTCTTCTTGTTTCTCACGGCTGATGGCTTTCACCTGACAAAAAGTAAGCAAATCCATAAAAAATAAATTATACTTCCTTCTGCGTCATTATGTATCTGTGGCACAGGAATCTCACACTGCCTAACTTTTTTTTTTTTTGTCATTCAGGTCAGCTGACCAGCTGTTCAGGTGACTTTAGGTGAAAGCAAAAGTGATTCAAGTTCAGCTTTAGGTCCGGGCCTACAAGGGAGTAAAAGTTCAAGATTTTTTGGGGGCAGTTAAGTAGCCAATCAGTTTCTTATCAAACCTTATTCTGTCAAACGTTAGTTTCTTTCACCCCTTTCTAAAGCTGCAGCTATGAGAAAAGGAAGGTTTATCTGTGATAATGTTGCTCCATTAAGCCTTCGTTTCTTTGTCACAGCAAAATTAAATCAATCCATGCACAAACCGTACAAATCTCACAGAACAGTAACATGTGGTGAAAGCTTCGCAACCCAACATCCCTGAACAATGTAAACAGTTTAAGTTGGTAGTTATGTCCTTTAGCTTCTGCAAGTTTCATCACAATGTTTGCTTCACAATTAGTCCACAGATCCCAACTAAAAATACCAACGAGGTTATGAACTCACCTTGCATTCGTCTGCAGAGAGATTGTGGTAAAGAGGACATCCTGATATAGCAAAGTGGCGTTCATGTTTCCCTGTGAGGTGGCCTAAACAAACAAAAAAAAAGTACAAAAAGTATGGAAATACAGAAAGAAACTGTACAAATATGAAAAACAGGGATTAGCAAATTAAATTTTTACCTAGAGAATTACACCCAGGTGTCGGGCATTTCATGTTGAAGTTGTACGTTTCGTGACAGCGGCGGCGTTTGGGCCGATGGGAAAGGTCTTTATCAGAGTCTCTGCTAGCCTGATCTTTAGACTGACTCTCATCGTGAGAAGCGTTGGGGCTGGAAATGTCCAGCTCCGATTCAGAGGAGGGCGCGTTTCCCGTGGGCGTGAGTGGTGGAGATTCATCGTGGTCTGCAGCTCGCTTCAAGTCTGGTGTATCTAAAGAAGACAAAAACCAAAACAAAGTCAAACCACTGCTGTGATGATACAGCTGAGATTCAAAATAGCCCACAGGCTCTTTTTCCTTTTTTTTTTTTTTCTTGGGAAAAGCCGACCAACCCTGAGAGCTTTGGCTAAGGCGGGTCGAGGCTCTGGTGAGGCGTTGTCTTTTGGGCATGTTTCCATCACTCTCCGAGCTGTTGGTCTGTTCTCTCTCAGCAGAGGAGTCGGAGTCCTCAGTTCCATCTGAGCCACTCCCAGCCATGGGTCTCTAACAGAAGAGAATCATTTAAATTAGGGCAACATAAACAAAATATTGTGGCCACAGTTTCAAAAAATAACTGGGAGCACTTGGAGAGTGCAAACCTCCGCTAAGAAGACCCGTTATCATTGAGATAATGGGACTGATGACACCATCATCATGTGATGTCATCACTGTATGTCGAGGAACTGAGAGCGCAAACCTCCACCTAGGCTGTAGGGTCGTTAATAAATTGTAGGAGCAGGATCATGATCCTAATCACCACCAAAGTTTAATTATTTGATCTTTGTGACAACTTCAACATTTCATCAAAATCTGTTCATTATATTTTGAGTATTGTTGTGCAGACAAACAAACAAACGCTACAGAAAACATACCTCCTCAGCAGAGGTCAATAAACCTGGTGAGCAGTGAATATGCTGCTATAGGCTTAGACTGCTGGAGGACAAATTGACCACATTTCCTCCCTCTGTTGCTGTCTTTACTCGCTCTGCTCCCTGTGTTTGCATTTGTAATTATTTCTATCATCCACGTGTCTTTGTTTGTCTTTCTTCGAATCGAAACTACACCTGGACCAGTCATTCTGTGTCTGTGTCTTTCCCGTGCTCTCTAACCCCAGCCAATCGAAGCTGAAGGCTGCTCGTCCTGAGCCTGGTTCTGCTGAAGGTTTCTTCCTGTTAAAAGGGAGTTCTTCCTTCCCACTGTCACCAACGTGCTGCTCAGGATGGGAGACTGTGTCGAAGTAAAGATTCAAAGCCATCTGCTGGCTTCCATAGATAAATAACTCTTACTAATTGGCTTTTTATAACATATATAAATGTTTCTGTACAGCGCACTGAGGTGACTTTTGTTGTGACTTGCTGGTATCTAAATAAACTGATCTGAATTGAAAATGCTATCGATGCATTATAGAGAGAACTACATCTAAGATCAGACTTTTTAATACAATAATTTAGACACCCAGTTAAAAATATATATATTTTGGAGACTTTAAAACAATAAATCAAAGCTAAACCAATGAGGTGTTTGTATTCAAAGAGCTATATGTATATGTTATTGTCTTAATTCAGTTCAGTTTTTCGGGGTTTGTGTTTGAACATGGCTAAACAGCTGTACCTAGAGCTTAACAAAAATATTTCACCAAAATAGACATTTTGATTCTGACAAATATCAGTGGACTTAGCTTCAGCAACATACAAAGTAGCCAGCATGCTATTCAAGACATTGTTTGTTTAGGTTCAGCGTTAGCTAAGCTAATCCTCCGAGACACCAGACTCCGTTGACAAATAGAAGTATTTTAAAAAGTACTTTGCAGAACTAGCTCTAACTAATATACATTTAAGCAAAATGGAGAACAAACACAATGATTATGTTTAAAATATAAATTTGGCATACATTTCATTCACAAAACTTGATTAGATCTTGATATTATCACAGCCTAAACTTTATATAAGGCTTGTAGACGCCCACGGAGGTTTCATTTACATTAAATTAACAATAAACGCTGCTAAATACTAAACATTACTTTGTCTATAAAAACTAGCAAAATGTTGTAAAGCTGCTTGGTAGAATGAGGAGCTAATTTTAGTTTTAGCACGTTAAAATGTCGGGATAGTAAATGGTGGAACCTTCTAGCTAGTCGTCCGGGAGAATGGCACACATTCGTGCTAACTGCTAAAGCTAACCCTATTTGTTCTTCTTACCTGTCGTCTACGAGGCATGTTCCTCTAAGTGACTGCTTCTGTATGTAGAGGTGAACAGAACAGAAAAAGCCCTACAGATGTAGGATGAAAGACAAGAGGAAAAGGCCCTGCTTATTGATTTTTTACATGAATTTGTTTGTATGCACATAGCGTTGCCAGGGTGTTATATCGCGCCACATTCCTCGCCCTGACAGAGCAGGGAATTACATTTCCGGTAAAAGATGCAACAGGCCTCCAGACCGGCAGGGAGCGACAAACCATCCTTTCACCAGAAATCACATTGTTGTGGCGCTTTCTAAAACTACATTTTTATCATCGCTTTCTGCGTGTCTGTTAAATTTCTTGTTGTCTATTTTGTTCTTGTTTTGTTTTTGTTTTTTTTCTAGCTGAATGTGTATTTTAAGTTCGGTTGTGGTTATGTAATAATGTAATTTTAAAATCTGCTGTTGTGTTTTGTTAAAGAAACGGGGTAAAATAGGTTGTTTTATTTTAGATGTTCTGTTATGTGTATGAAGGTGACCGTTGAATACCTGAAAAAATTAAAATTGTGCAATTAAAGGGCCATAATGTTAATTCAATAAAATGTGTAAATTTATGTATAAAGTAATGTATATTTTTAAATTTCCCTAAAATCAATTTCCAAAGACAGTAGGTGTAAGATTGATTTTAACATTTTGAAAGATTTTTATTGTTTTTTTATTATTATTTTATTTTTACATGTCTAAATGTTTCAGTAGTTCTAAAAATAGGGTTTAAATTTGAAGATGTCCTGTATCCTTTTATTGATTGTTTTGTAAAACTCTGCACCCCTACCTCCCCTGTCTCTCCCACCCAGTCAGGGGTGTGTGTGTGTGTAAAATGTTGTAGAACCCAGAAAGTGCATCTGCCTTCCCGACTGTTCCACTGACAGCCTATAAAGGTCAGAGGAGGGCTCTGTGGCAGGAACGACTCCCAGCAGCTGATACCAGCCAATCTAAATATAACTTCCTGGGCCTTGCCATTGTATTAGAGCACACAGCTGAACAGCAGAGCCACATACGTTTGGTTTTTTGACTTTCCTGTGATTTAAAGTAATTGTAGCACATTCTCTTTTAGATTTTCAGCAAGAGTCAGAATGAACAAGCCCAAAATCGTCAGACCAGAGGTGAGGTAAGTACCGCCTGCAAGTCTCTAAAAGGTAACATCCACATGTGGCTTTTGCTTGAGCTTTTTGGAGCCAATCTTCAGAATACTACTTTTTAAATGTGTGTCAACAGCCAGCCAGCTCATGCCCTGTGGTATGACAGAAAGAAATACGTCACTATCAACTTCACAGTTCAAAAGCCTAAAGACGTCCAAGTAGACATCCAGCCGAACAAAATGATTTTATGGTGAGTTTAGTGCAATTTCATGACTAAAACGTTTGGAATCTGTGAAACTTATCTGCTGACTTGTGACGGCACTGTTGTTCATGTTGTTCATGGAACAGCTGCAAAAACGACACAGAGGACGTCTTCTACAATGAGCTGCACTTTTACGACACAGTCCAGATTCATGTAAGGATTCAGGGTTTTGGAACTTGATAAGCAGAGTGCTAACTGGACATGCAGAGTAGACTGAAAACAAAAATATCGCTGTGTTGTCACTAACTCGACATCTTTTAATCTTTTCACCGCCTTCCAGGATTCCAGAGAACGAGTTTATGACCGCACCATCAACGTCTTATTAAGGAAGATGAAGCCTGACTGTGCGTGGCCTCGTATTCAGAAGGACCCAGCGAAGGTAGATGACAGTCGATCCTCAGTTCTTCTGCATTACCACACTTGCTGCTGTAGACTTGTGCACATTTATTCTGGTGAGCGTGATTTAACAATGTGCTGCTCTTCGTCCCGCAGCCCAGCTGGATTTCTGTAGATTTTGATAACTGGAGGGACTGGGAGCACGATGAAGAAGAGGGAAAGGAAGAGTATGACAGATACATGGAAGTGAGTGGCGGCTGTGCTCAGATATGATACTTATAGCTGTTTTTGATCAAAAGACTCTATTCTTGTCTGAGTGCATTAAGTGTTTGGATCCACGTGAATGTTTTTGCTCTTTCAGATGATCCAAGAAATGGCCAGCGACAACAAAGGAGTAGCCCCGGACATGGGCGACCTCAGTGATGTACGTTTTACAGCACAATATGAATAATATCAATAACAAAGACTGACTGCTGTAGGCTACACGAAATATTCAACGTGATGAATGTACACATTAATGTTTATCCATTTTTTTCTCTTACAGTCCGACTGATTCTTCCTGCACTCCATCATCTGTGTCGGAGGCAGAGACATCTCTGTTTTTTTATGCTTGTAATATTTGCTGCAAAATAAATTGTGCTAAAACCTTTTTTAATAAATATATTTTGTATGTGTATATTTATCGTATTGCAAAGTATATATGGTCCGTTTTATTAATAATAAAAACAAGTTTGATTAACATTTGTCTGGGGTTTTGGAGTAACAAAAGAAATAATGATCAGGTTCAAAATGTAGCTGCTCTTAAAAGGAACTTTTTCAGTAACATCAGAAGAGGGCAGTAGTGGAGCAACAATAAGCCCAAGCAAATAAAAAAACACATCCGTGTTCCTTTTTCTCTCATTTTAGCCTCAATAAATAGCTGAAAATTCTTAAGAGCTCTTAAAAACATTAATAAATATGCTGTAAACTATTTTTTAAACAAGTAGAAGCAAAATTAGGAGTCACTTTCATGTGGGAACTTTGTGGATCAACAGATAATTTGGGTTTTTAAACACAAAAACAGCTTATTTATACTTTTTTTTGGTTTAGATATGATAAAGTTACAGAAAACAGACATGTACAGAGAAAGTAAGTAAAATGTACAGTAATATTTCTGTTTTGTTTTTATATTAAGCGAAATCTAACTTAATGTTTGTATTTCAAACTGTCAGTTTTCCAAAATATATTACATCTAGGTGTATATAATCAGACGTTTTACTTCAATACTTTCTAATATGTTTAATATATACTAAAGTTCACATGTTAATCCCTGTACTACCTTTTTACACCTATTTTAGGCAGTTTACCTGGTTCCTATGCTCTAGGGGTTTAACTGGTTATTACCAAAATAATATTATTTCTCGTATTAGATATAATTTCACTCATTAACAAACATAAAGATTAAATCTGGCATATATTTATTAGGCTTAAATTTTAGCTACGGCTTTTAAAAACGTTTTTAAAATGATAAATTCTGTGTTACACAGAATATTTTAGTAGATATTTTTACTTATACATATATTCAAAACAGTTTTCAAATATTATATTAACTCGAGTTTGTCTGCTTTCCACCCGCCGTTTGAAAGAGAGAAAAAAGTCAAAGCTCTTAAGTTTGGACCATGCTGCGACCCGTTGTAAGCTGATACCTGTCACTCGGTGTTTTAGGAGCCACGGTTTCCTGTTAAAAACAGCCCAAAATGGCTTTTCAGTGTCAGCGAGACTGTTATATGAAAGAGGTATGACTCTTCTAAATGAAATGTGACAAAAGCTTACAAAAATATCTCCTACATTTTCTGCCGAAGTGATTAGCATGGCTGCTAAACTTCAGTAGCTAGCTGGAGCTAGCTCTCCAGCTAACTTCATTTTATGACTCTTAAACCTATATTTCCAAAGAGCTTTAAGTTGTGTACACGTGTCCAGAGTTACCTGTATATTTACGCCGTTTTACCAAGTTTAACTGAACAGATTTACTGTTTAAAAGTAGCCATGTTTGGTGATAAATCCCTATTTCATTAATTCCCTTTCCAGTTTATTACCTCTGTCGATTCCTGCTGCCCTGCGGAACTGAAACAAGAAGTGAATGGAAAGAAAGAAACTCTCAAAGGTTTCAATGTCAAGCTCCAAGATACGATACTGTTTCCTGAGGGGGGAGGTCAAGTAAGCATGTCCTACATCTAACGTCCCATCTGTGAGAAATTGCCATCAGTATATAGAGCGTTGTCCTCACTGTCTTGCAGCCAGATGACCGTGGACTGATTGGAGAGGTTCCAGTTTTGAGGGTGACAAGACAAGGACCAGATGCTTTACACTTTGTGATCTCACCTCTGGAGGTGGGCCAGGAGGTGCACGTGAAGGTGGACTGGGAGAGGAGGTTTGATCATATGCAGCAGCACTCAGGTAAGATTAAACTCCAAATGCATTTTAACACATTCATGACTGGCATAATGTTTTTTTTTTTTTTTGGTCTCTTAGGTCAGCATTTGATCACAGCTCTGGCAGACACAATGTTTGGATATAAGACCACATCCTGGTACGCCACTACACAGATCATTTTCCCTGTAAACATCAAGGCTTGAGCGCCCACCCTGTTTTTGTATCTTTTTTTTTTTTTAAATCTCAGGGATCTGGCCTGTCAGAGAAGCACGATTGAGCTGGACACTCCTTCTGTAAAACCAGCTCAGCTTCAGGAACTGGAGGAAGCCGTAAACGAGAAGATCAGAGCTCACATTCCTGTCATTGTTAAACTCCTGTCTATAGATGACCCGGCTGTGGAAAAGGTGTGTTTACATGTCTTGTGTTGATACTGATGAACTCATATATTCTGCTTTTATCCAGTTATCTAAAACAAAATTAGATTTTACATAAACCATATGTTGCGTAAGGGTCAAGTTGTGTGTGTTTGTGTGCACCAGGTGAGGAGTCGCGGACTGCCAGAAGACCACGCGGGACCCATTCGGATTATTGATATTGAAGGCGTTGATGCCAACATGTGTTGCGGCACCCATGTGTCTAACCTCAGCCACTTACAGGTAAATCTAAGCTCTGAAATACAGGCAGATAATTAGTTTTAAGACCTTTTGAAGGAACAACAACAAACAAAATAATCTATATTTGTATCTCTGGTTCATCTCAGGTGATTTTATTATTGCCAGAAGGCAAAAGAACAATAATGTTTTAGCCCGTATGCGTGTTTGTCTGTAGCATTAGGAAAGTATCTCATTAACTAGTTGTTGGATTTTCCTTAAAAATGTCTTTAACTTAGTTAATTCAGTTGATATTGAGCTTATCTTTGGTAAGGTAGTAACAGTGATCTTTAACATATATTTAGAGCACTAACATAATTTTCAAGGTTTGATCAAAATGGCTACAGAGCCGTCCTATAGCGGGCGATATGCATTCCTTCAAGCAAGGCTTGGCTCTTGATTTATGGCATCTCTGTTTGCTCAATTTTCAAATTTCAGGTTATCAAACTGCTCGGAACTGAGAAAGGAAAGAAAAACAAAACCAACCTGATCTTCCTGGCAGGAAACCGAGTGCTGAAGTACGCAGAGAGGAGCTACAGCACGGAGCGCTCCCTGGTGTCGCTTCTGAAGTGAGTTCGAACTGCAGATTGCCCCAACGTCGCCGGTGTGAGCTCAAAACGTCCACGTTGACAAAGTGAAAAAACATTTGTTGAACAGGACGGGAGCAGACGAGCACGTCGAAGCCGTTGACAAGCTGCAGAAATCTGTTAAGCTGCTACAGAAGGTAAGAGTGTTTTTTTTTTAAGTAACCTTTTTTTTTTTTAATCAGGATCCAACTAAATACATTTCACTTAGCCTCTCCGTGCACTATAAAACTGTTTCCAGACTAATCTGAGCCTGCTTCGTGATATGGCCGCCCTGATTGCGCAGAACTTTAAGGACAATCCTCAAAGAGGGAACTTCTTCAGTTTACACAAGTACGGGTTTCTCCTGGAGCTCAGCGGCTGTTCTGATGTGAACCATCTTCAAATAATCCTCAATATTGATCCAGACATCATCAGAAACACGCATCAGTTGAACTGTTTCACACAGACGGTGATGTTTGTTTTCTCTTCCTACAGAAAAGAGGGTGATAACGAGTTCATGAACATCATCGCCAATGAAATCAACACAGAGGTGAGACTGCTGCTCCGCTCTTGGCTTTAGCTGCTAGATTTTTTTCCCAGCTCAAACGCTTGTTTTATTTTGCCGTCAGGAAACGCTGGTTTTCCTGACTGTTGGAGAGGAAAAGGGACCTGGTTTGTTCCTGCTGGCCGGACCCAGTGGGCCGGTGTCTGAACTGGGACCACGGTAAGAGACCTGACCACAGATGTAGTTAACCCCCCCGTAAATAAAACTGTTTGTTGAATATGCTGCACACGTCTCGGCTCTCCAGGGTTTTAGATTTGCTTCAAGGGAAGGGAGCGGGGAAGAACGGGCGTTTCCAGGGCAAAGCCAACAGCCTGGCGCGGAGAGGAGAGGTGGAGGATATTCTGAGGCAGCACTGCAAACACCGCAGCTCAGAGGAAGAATAAACCCAGTCACCACGCAGTGGAGGAAATTCATCGTTCTTTTAAAAGAAAGAGAGCCAATAATGGGAATTACCCATTTTAAAGGTGCAATATGTGAAACTACTGGAGCAGAAAGATTTTATTCTGTTAAATAGCTCATGAGCACTTTTATCATGATGCACACCTATTTATGTGATGACTGAAAAGGTACTTTAATTCATGTAAATGGCATAAGCAAGCACCTGCTGCACTCTAAGAGCACATCTGTGTTTATAGAAAAAAAACTGATCGACAAACTGCTTAAACTAAAAATCCAGATTAAAAGCTTTTCCGTTTTTCATATTTCAGTGTCTAAAAACATTTGCGTTTTACTAGTGAAACTCTGTTTTGCACTTGCTTTTTATTTAACACAGATAATTTTTTATTAAACCACAGTTTTTCTGTTAAATTGTCATTTACATGTCTTTCACCGAGGTTAATGGAACTGCAGCTTCCACAGATCTTACATATTGCACCTTTAAATTGTGTTTTATGGTCACTAATGTCACGTTTAAGGACGCATGCCAAGAATTGGATCTTTAAGAGTGTATATAGCTGGGACCTAAACATGCGCTGTACATACCTGCAAGTTAAACGTTTCAAATTCATCAGATTTTAATCTGCTTGACTGTGTTTTCTTACCCCTGTAACATGGCTTTAAGTACACCAGCTTCTGTGGAGAAGAGAAATAACTCAAAACGCTTTCAGACTTCTGTTGATTTTTATATATTTAAAATATATGTGAGCACTTTTTAAAAAGACTTAACACAATTAACTTGTTTCATTTGGCACAAAAATACGGATGAGGGGAAAATAAAAAAAAACCCACCTTGTAATGCAAGAGTCAAAATAAAGACACCACCTTAAACAATCTCAGTTATCAGTGTGTGCAAATATAAAATCCTAACAGCAAGATTCAGCTCAGTTCGGTACAACTCAACCTAAAACTCACAGGAGACTCAACTCACCGCCCAGTTGTGTCTGATCCTACAGAAAAGTTTACGACAAGACTTCCTTTAGGTTGCATTCTGTGTTTTTAAAGCTGGTCTGGAAATGAGTCACAGTGAAGTTGTGTAGAAAATAACTTTTTTTGTGTGTGCTACAGTGTAAATCTGCAAGCCCCTCTTCTTATTATAAACACTAGGCAGTTAGAAAAAGAAAAAAAAAAACTAACAAATGTTGACAGTTTAAACTTGCGTTCAGTTCATGTGATCCTTTATGTTACTGAAGGGGCTTCACAATCTTCATTGAGATGTAGTTCTGGAAAAAATAAAAAACAAAAGATCGGTCAAGCTGTCACAGCTCTGCTGTCCAAACTAAATATACAAAGCTCCCAGCTTAAAACTTTTATTTTATAAGGGCAAAACCTACAAATTTCAAACCGTTTAGCTATGTTCGAGTGGCTATCTGTTCTTACCGGTAAAGAGTACAACAGGATGGCGATGAAGAGAAGCACGATGGTGAGGATGACGATTCCGATGAACACCCACTTGAACCTTCTCCACACGATGAACTTCATGGTCTTGCATGGGTTCGTGAACCAAAAGAAGGACGTTTCTGGGCGGCTGGCGGTTTTCAGGGAATGAAACACAGAAAAACAGATTTGTTAGAGAAGCCGGTCGGTTCCAGAGACTCTTGGGTAGAGCTGCTTTTATTCTGCTTCGCTCTCGTACTTGGGAGGGTCCAATTTGGGGTTCATGTTGGGTTCGTCTCGTCCTTTTCCTGCTGGTCTCTCATCTGCATCGGCTTCGCTCACGATCTCCAGACTCATCTCCACCTTCCCCTACAAAACCCCAGAGAGAGAGAAGCGTCACGATCAGCATACAGCAACGCGTCGTCAACAGGGAGCTGTGACCGACTGAGCCCCATCTGTTCTGTAAGTGGTTGCAAGTCTAATCAAAATTTACTTAAATCAACTTTATTATTTATAAAGCACATTTAAAACAATCAAAGTGGACCACACTGCTGTGAAATAAATCCTTACAACTTCAAAAACAAAAACATGTCTGTTTCAATCGTTGAAACAGACAGGAGATGATAAAACGCAGGGTGTAACAAGACGTACGCTGATGTCCCCTGTCTCTGAGGGTCTTGAATAGTAAATGTTTTTAGTTTTCAAGATCAGTGTTTTTCTCGATATCCTGGCGAGCGCAGATAGCAATTTCATCCTCCATTAGGCGCTATGGCGGCACCAGGTGGTGGCCAATGGGTGACCTTGGCCGCTATAGATTAATCTTTGGACACCCCAGTCATTTGAGGAAACCGTCTTTTCTAGTTTTTATTTTGCTTAAATATATAGTTTCCTCAAATAAATGGGGCGGCCAGTTTATATGTATATCTATCTATGGCAGTGGCCATCTTGGATTTTGACATGGCAACCAAATTTTGGCCTTACTTATGCCTAGATTCATCAATACATCTAAATGGAAGTCGGTGCATTGCTTATTTTTCAAGCTATCCAGCTCACAAGATAAAACAGAAGGATGGTATTTCCAAGTCCCCTCTTCGTGTTGCGACGGGGGAGAGAAACAAGTTAAAGAACAAAATTACTGATAAGCCAATCTGTTAGTTGAAATCTAAAGAAATGTTTTACAAGCTTCAACTGAGGGGGTACATTTCATTAAGACTTTGCTTTTAATTAAAAGGAATTTAAAAATTCACTATGTAGTGTTCACTTGAACTTCATGTTGTGCAAAATCAGTCTTCGTGTTTTGTTTTGATCGCTTTTCTTAACTCAAATGTCAGTAAAACTTTGATTCTCCACATTATTGTAAACTGTAAATATGTTATATGAAAATATGCTGAGTCCTTCTCACAGCCTCATTTTGAATTAAATACATAAACACACAAAAAAAAGACTCCTAAAGAAGCTACTTTTGTGTCTTTCACGGCTGTAACATGCTCAATGTGATGATTTATTCTTTCTTTTCCCCTCTTTAAATTAAAAAAAAAATCTGCAAAGACTCGAGTCTAGTGAGTCTTTTACATGAAAGAATAAAAAAGCAGAACAGTGATTTATACCAATCCTCCATTTATACTCAGACTGAAGCCCAGTCCTGTCCTTTTTGTTGGTTTTGTTTTTTATTAACTGCTCATGAATTTGGTCAACATCCTATGTTTGAATAGTGCAATTAATCTTGATAAAAGCCTGTAAAATCTTGGTGGATTTTGCCTTCGTACTTACACCCAGGACCTTCTGCCCGTCCTTTTCGATGGAGCAGGGCCACCAGCCTCTGGCGGACTGCTGGGCAAACAGAGACTTGGCGTTCTCCAGCTTGTTCGGTGCTTCAGCGTCCCGACTCTCCATCATCTTCAGGGAGCATTTCTCTGGGGTCTTGGAAGGAGGAACCAGCTTGCGCAGGTCCAGCTCCAGCACGCCTGGGATCGCATTTAAACTCAGGTGTTAGTAAACAGTAATCACGAACGAGTGTCTCTGTAATGACGCAGCCCGTTACCGAGGTAATCATCCAGCGAGAATTTGTCGTTATCCCAGATCTGAAGGATCAGCTTGGGCGGGATCCTGAACTCTGTTTTGTCAAGGCTCCAAAAGTGTTCCTGTCGAACACAAAGCAAACATGTTTCAGGAGAGTCGTTCCCCAGCCCGGGCCAGGAGTTTAAAAGTTTAAAAAACTGACATGAAAGTATTATAAACTAACAAGCCTTACCTTTTTGGACACGAGGCAGAGTTGTTCAGCTGGCAGGTATTCAAAGCCGAAGACGAAGCGCCAGTTGAAGTTGCCGTCTCCATCTAAAGACCTGTAGTGGACGTCCGTCTTCTGCTTGTCCTCCTCCATGCCTGGCATCCAGCTGGAGCAGAAAACAACCTTATCGCCCACTGCTGAACAACGGTTTTGCCCGTGTGTGCATGTGTCTGTCTTTGAGCTGGACGGATTTCAATGAAACTTGCAGAAGGTAATCATTGGATGTAGATCTATAACTATAACTTTTGGAGACATCCCTGTTCAAGATGGCTGCCACATCCAACTCATATTAGTGAACACAAAAATGGCTAGAACTCGGTCGATTTTACAGATATTGAGCTAAATTATTACACAACACATACCGACACTTATATCTTGTGAAAAACAAGATTTTCAAGATTTGACCGTTTGCTCACTTCGTTATTTCTGAACATAACACGGCATGAAATGGAGCGGGTGATACACATTCCTTCAAGGAATTCTAAGCCTTTAATTTATTAATAGTTCTGAATTGGAAACTGACTCATAAAGAAAACATATGAGCCTGAAAAACGTAGGTGCATTAAAAAACAAAACAATTGAGCAAACCCTTTGACGTAGATGTCGCTCATGTTTTCTCCCGTGATGCTGGTCTCATCCAGAGTGACTTCCGTGGTGTTCCAGATGACGGCGCGCAGGAAGTACCTGTGCGTTCAGACAACGGATGTTAGCTCAGTGTCACCTACACGTGATCGGCGAGGAGCACACAGTGTTTACTTTTTAGGCTTGCGTGGTGTGATGTCAAAGGGAGGACCAGGAAGTCCGATGCTTTTAGGGAACACGTCCACCCACATCTGAAGCCTTCCCTAAAACAAACGATATATAGACGTTTTATGAAAAACATTAAATAAAAAAAGGTGAAGGCATTTGTCGGCGGATGGACGTCCAACCTGAGAGATATTTGGCTGGAAGGTGCTGTAAAGGGTCCTGGTCTCCACATGTTCAGGGACAAGTTTCTGTGTTCTGAGCACGTGCAGACAGAGTCGCTCATGAGGTGGACCCAAGTGCTGATGGATTTCTTTGTTGTTCTCTTTGTATAAAAACACATTTTACCCTCAGGTTATATAGGACAGGTAGTGTAGTAAAAGAGCTACACTTTCACGTTTCTTTTTGACTTTTAAAGCCTCACCAAACTGAGCCAGCGTGTAATCTTTCCCATTGAACATGAGCGATGAGCCGTTGTCTTCAGACCTGGGTTTGCTCAGTCCTTTCAGACGAGCAAAGTTCTCGAGGATCTGAGACGGCTTCAGCTGATCCCTCCACTGGTTGACGCCGGAACTGAGATGAGAAATGAGAGGCTCGAAATAAATTCTCACGAGCATTTCAGGCTTTTCTTCCCGACTTCCCCGACGGTTTGCTCACACGCAGTAGGTCTGTGGGAGGCCGCAGTACGCGTTGTGTCGAGACAGGAAGCGGTTCTCCAGGTCGATCACCGTCTCGCCGACCTTCTCGTCCCGAGTCAGGAGGTCGAAGTCATAAACTGAGATTTTCAGGTCTTTGTCCTGGGGCAGGTAACACGTCATCTCAAACATCCTAAACGACATGAGGGAGGGTTTGAAAAATAATAAAGTGTTGCAGCATTTAGATGTTCAGGATACAGATAAGATTTTTTTTTTTTTAAATTAGTCTTAAGATTTACCTTCCAAACACAGGGCTGATGGTGTTGGGTAAGTAATTGTCTCTGTCGTCAATTGAATTTCTTCCCACTGATATTTTGATGTATGGATCACACTGAGGAGAAAAACGCAGATTGAGCCACTGATGGAACAATAAGAATAGTTATTTGTTCATAATACAGATTCATGTTTACCTTGCCGTTATTGTCTTTGGGCTGCAGGTCCACTGCCCGGATTACGTAAATCCTGACGAGACACTCCTGAGGTCCGCTTTCTGGCAGCTCTCTGAACTGGCGGGGCGGGGGGGCAACACCAGGGTCATCAGGCAGGGGGTACACCTTAAATGCACCCTGCAGGCGTGGGGAAAAAAAAAAATCCCACACAATAAGTCAAGGATATTTAGGTATTTTCTCTCAAGTAGGATTCAAATTCACTGTGATGTTACGACTGGTGCCAAACTACCTTGAACTCTCCGACCACAGAGGGGTCATCGTCGCCGTTTTCGTTCTTGCCCCGCTGCAGTTTGAAGGTGTTGGAGAAGTCGGTCAACCCGTTGAACTCTGGGACGTCCTCCAGCTCGCTGTCGTACACCTGAAAGATCACATTCATGTCACCTGCGGCCACAAAGCTTTTCCAGCTGTAAACGGATCAGTAATCTTTGGGAAAAGGTTGTTTGGAGAAATGAAGCCCGCTCACTCTGAGGGTGTCGTAGCCTTTCTTCAGGTAAGGCCCACATTTCTCCTGGTCTCCGACCGAAGCGTAGAATTTGCTCCACCAATCAACCGTTTCCTTCTCCTAAAAGTGCAATTAATTGTTTCGTATTACAACCTTTGCAGACTTATAACATTTAGAAATAACAGACGTAAATCTCCTTTATCTTGTTGTCTCTCACCTTCTCTGCAAGCTTTGGAGACAATTGGGACGTGACAGAGAAAAAAAACAGAAAAAAAGACAAATATAGTCACGTACTGCAAGTTCATAAACGCTTAGAGACATACATGAAGCACGGACAATGCACGTTGTTTGGACTGTTTACACGAAGCTGACAGAGGGTTGTGGAGATCATGAAGAGGTTAATTGAAAGCGATCATTGCAGTTTTGTGATTGGCAGGTTTGTGAAACAAAGGCATAACAATGGGCAACACAGCAGACAGTTTTCACAACAGACATTTCTCTAATTTGTAGCAACATTGTAGGGATTATTCTACTTACTTATTCTTACTTATGTAATCATCTACAATGCAAGGACTGTCTTCTAAGCAGAGGCAAAGGGTTCGAACTTGTCGAGACATAAGTTAATGCTAGCGGTGGTACTGAGAAAAAAACATGCTGTGACAGAAACTTACATTAGGATGGAAAATAAATGTTAAAATGTTTTTTTTTTCTGTGTAATTATATATAGTCTTTAAAAACATTAAAATTTGATCAGGCTAAAAAAAAAACCTAAACATTAAATTTCTGTTTTGTTTTTCAAGGTTACACAACCTGGTGTTGCTTTTTCCCGCCATTTCCTGTCTTTTTATGCTTGGCTAAGCTAACTTGCTGCCAGCAGAAGTCTCACATTTTACACATAAAAATTGATCTTATTTGCCTCTTTACAGAACATCTGATAAGGTTTTATTTTTTATTTTGTAACAGCTTCATGCAAATCTGTAGAATTTCCCTTTTCGACACATCACTGAAGATGAGACTCAAGAGCTTAAAACTAGTTCTTGTTGAGCGAGCTGCCCCGGGTCATTTTGCTGATCCACATGTTACGCCCTTGCCATGGCTGAAATGATTAAATGTGCTCATTAAAACAGCTCCAGATAAATTAGGTAAAATCCCATCTATTGTGATTTCTCCCATGAGGATTAATAACATGGTGACAACCTCAGACGCTTGATTCTCGGCCATCGGTGTCATTGGTTTTGTGGATTAGAAAAGCTTTAACAAGTAATTATACATACAAAGCAGGAATCACAGGAAGCCATTTTGTTGACAGCAGCTGACATGCTGTACAAAAACTGTAATCCAGAGTAACGAGGTTTATCAAATTTGACTTGAAAGCCAAATTTTTGGATCAGAGAACAGAGGCAACTTCATGGCAGCGATAGGAGGCACCTACCTGCGCTTCGAGCAGCGGTCTCGTCTCTTCCATGGTAATAGAGACATCTTTATGAGATGAAGCCATCATCAGAGCCACTGTTCAATAAAAACAACATCAGAACGAGGATTTTTTCTCTTCCAGGAGCGTCAGGTCATTTGTAATGAGCCGTTTCCGGTATCCACACTCACTCTTGGAGGCCCTGGCTCCCTCGGAAACGATGACGTACGGGTCACACCGGAACTGCTCCAGGGACGTGATGGTGCACTGACCTACCACAGGCTTTCTGCCGAACGGACGGTGGTCAATCACCTTCAGCACAATGGGAGGGGTGTACATCTCGTTCTTCGGAAGGAGCTGAATGGAGAGTAAAGAAAATATTACACTGTAAGGAGGAAGCAACTTTATGATTACTATTGTTGTATTATTATATTCTCACCCAATGACAAAAGTTGAAGTATATTATCTATTTTTTTCACAATTTTAGTCTCTTCAGTTCAATAGCTGTACCTATACTTTCCTTATTCTTGGACATTTGTTTGTCAAATCCCACCACCAACCCAGTAAATTGATAAGCCCTCATTACCACTTTGATGAAGAGGACAGAGCTGGGGAAGTTGGGGCTCTTTTTCATGTTCTTGATGACCGCCGACTCCACCCTCTGCCCGCCACACTCCACCACGAGGCTGGGTGAAGACACCGCGGCCAGCTGAAACGGTTTCATGTTCCTCAGACCCCATGCGAGAATCTAAAAAAAAAAAAAAAAAGCACAAACACAGAAGAGACGGTCAGAACAGGCGAGATGCAGATGAGGTCAGGAGCGTGTAAGGTTGATGCATACCTCCACCGCCGTGAGCTGCACCACAGGCCGAATGCCCTGAGGAACCATGTAGAGGTTCTCGGCTCTCTTTGACGGCAGCAGGGGAAGATCCGAGTCGCCTGACTACAAAGACAGAAAGACTCTTTTAAAACTTTCATTTAAATAACAAAGGAAAACATAATATGCGTGCAAGACTACACCTTACAATTCTTTCAAAGTAAAGTCATTTGCACACGTGCACTGCAGTCTTAAGATGACACAGAAACGTACCAGAGGAGCAGAGGAGACTCCAGAAGAAGAGGCCACTGAAAAGCTTGAGGTGGTACACCAAAACCAAAAGCCACACCAGAATTTCAGTGGGTTTATTATGTTGTTGTCATATTATTTGAAGACACCCTTTATATGACATATGCTGCATTATAGGAGTTGGGGTATCGCCTTCTGATATAGATCTACCTTGTTTTTTTCTTCTGTTATACAGTTGATATTACTAATAAAACAAGTACATGTCTTCTCAAACTTATATTTATAAAAAAATATTACATATAAAACCTCCAGAGATCCTGCAACCTGCTTTCTGCGAATATTTTTTTTTTCTGTTCAGCTTAGAGCCGTTGATTCAACAACTAGCTTTAAAGTTGTTTTATTTTTAAATTCATAAAATATTTATTTATTTGTTAACTACACATGGTTTAAAAACAATGATTGTTTTTTTTGTTTTTGAGGTTCTACTGATCCCAAACAGCTCGGGAAAATTTAAAGGAGGACAAAGAAATCCTGGCTAAGGGGGCTGCCGTCCCCCTAACCCCCCCCCTGGTGGCACCCCTGCAGAAGGGTGGTAATTGCAGATGTCCACAGCAGTCACTCTGTACTTATTGCAAAGCCTTTCCAGCCTATGTGCTAGAGTAGCAGCACATTATTTAAACTATTTACTGCAGTGGTGTCAAATCCTGGTTCTGGAGGGCCACCATCCTGCATGTTTTAGGTGTGTCTCTGCTTTGACGCAGCTGATTAGAATGACTGAGTGATTAACAGGCTTGCACAGAACTTAATGATCTGCTGAAGAGCAGAGAAACAACTAAAACATGCAGGATAGTGGCCCTCCAGGACCAGGATTGGACACCTCTGACTTACTGCAAGTAAATGTGTGTGCATGCTATCTTCATCATTCATCTTTTAACTTGTAAGCTGCTTTTTATTTGCTCTGTTATACTATTGATAATTCTAAAAATGTATGGAATCAACACAAGAAGTCGTATCTGGTATTTAAAACATGCTGTAAAGAAAGATGTGCAGTGGCTTTGCACCTCTGGACACTTTAATGGTCAAAGTGATAAAGAGGGACATTAAGTTATTTTTAATTGTTTCTTGTATCTCAGATAAGGTGCTTCTGTTCTTCAAATGTAACCAATAGGATTTTATAATGTACTTGTTGGCCTGATGCAATCAATCATCAAACTAGTGTCTAAATCATTTAAGAAAATCATGAAATATACAGTATTGGGAGTCATATGTTAAGAAGCTGATACATTTTTGAGTGCTTCAGAATTTGGGACAGAATTTAAAAAAAATCACATTTCAGTATTTTTTTAAACAGACATTCTTTCCTTTGCTTTCATGGCTAACCTTGTCTTTAAGAATGAGTTCGGCGGCCACAAGGGCCTCCCCAGCCTTCTGTCCCTTCTGGATGACGGGATGCCACAGCAGCCTGGGTGTCTCATCCATACCAGGATTCAGCTTCACCAAGGGGCTGCAAATGCTGCGGCCAAGCATTTCATCCTTCCCCTGCACAGACGATCATGTGATTTTTAGTAGCATTTCCCATGCTGTTTAACGAATGAGTCTCAAATTCAATTTAGAGAGCTATTTGGTAGGGTTTAATGCGTTACTTGGAAAACAAAATAAAGAACAGCATTCACAAGCTGACAGGATGTCTTTACAGAGAAATGCATCATTCTTCTACTCGGTCTTAAAACATGATTTAGAATGGATTAATTTGTTACTGATCTATATTTAACCGTATCCATGTGCATCTCCCACAGCCTACCACTTGGTCACTGTCGTAGAACTCCAGCACCACATCAGGGGGACAGTCAACGATGTTCTGGGGGTCTCCATAAATCTCGATGTCGTGAAAAATCAGAGTTTGGTCCCAGGTTGGGTTCAGCGTTGCTTTGAGCTTCTCCGTTGTCTTACTAAGATGAAGGAAGGACACGTGTGCGTACGGATCTGTAACCGATGAAAAGTTATTCAACTCAAACCGTGAAATCCACTGAAAATTTGAGAATTCATCTTACAAGCTAAGCTCCCAGTTGTGTTTTTAACCTACCGGAAAAACTATCTTTGTCCATAGACGTCAGGTTCCTTGCCTGATAGACGTAGACACGGAGGTGGTACACATACGATCCTACAAAATATTAATAAATTAAAAATGAAACATGTATTACATTTAGCCAATAGCATTTCCATCCGTGTTCACTTTGTGGTACTCACTGTCAAAGGAGCAGGACACGGTGGGCGTGTTGGCCCCAAACAATTTGGTGGCATCAACTTTGGAGCCCTTCTCTTTGTCCTCTGTATCAATACCCTGCACACCAAAGAAACCAGACACTGGGAATGTGGATGTGTTAAACTCTTAGGTAAATATTTGTAAATCTTCAGCGACTCCGTAAGCTCACAGTCAGTTCCTGCTTTTACATTTCTTCCCTTTCTAGTTTACCAAGAACTGCTCAGCCGTCTGAATTCTGACTATTCGCAGACCAGAAAAAGCTGACTGCTTTGTGGAAGCAGATCCAGATTTGTCAATATCAAGATATTTCATATCTTTTTTTCTTTTTTTTTAAACTCACCAGAGCCCCCTCCAGCTGGAAGATGGCACACGCTCCGAGGCGATCTTCGGGCGCCATCTTTCGCCTCCAGCGCCGTCGACGAAACGTGTCTGAGGAACGCTCGTTTCTGTGGAATTTCCAGCCAATCAGAGAGGAGAACTCCCAGCCTTCGGGGTCACCTCGATCTCTCCTCTGTGTGTAAATGAAACACCCAGGACAAACGTTTAATTTACTTTTGAGGTGATCAGTAACATAACTATAGACTGGGGAAATCAGAAATTCAGCTTATTATCGCTGAGAAATAACAGTACTTAGTATAATCTAATCACAAAATGAGCGAGAGTCTGAGCTGACCTCAACTGTTGCTCCTCCAGGAGCTCTCTTACGAGGTCGAACCAGCCTCCTCCTGCGGTGGACGTGGTACACCTTCTCTGCAGGGACCCAGGATCGAGGCTTATCATCTGGAGGGATGGTCACTCCGTACTCCCAGCCTTTAGATTACATTCACACCGAGACAAAGGGACAGTTATTCCTAAATTCATTGGAGTCTGAATGAAAACTCATTCGGAGCCATTGCATGTGTGTTTTAGAATAACTGACTTCACTTGGAGGTGAAAAACACTTATTAAGAAGCTCAGTGTTATTTAGGTTTCAGCTGTTAAGTGAATTTCTGGACCTTGATCATCCACAGCTCTGTTGTCGTCCACAGTCCAGTCGTCCTCCCACGTCCAACCTGGAGGACAGTCAAACTCTGCAGGGTTACGACTCTTCTCTCCATTCTGTGAAACAATTAAAAGAGAAAAAAACTGTTAATGTACATTTTTATATTTGTAAAAAAAAAAAAGTGTTTGGATCCGTTTACTATCCATGTGTAAAAACTCGTGTGTATTTCTGTTTATCGGAGTGTCTAGATTGTGTCTCGTGTCATTTGCAACAACCCGGCACAATATTTGCATGCCAGCTCGCTGGCCTCACCACGTCGGTGTACGGCTCAGAGGCGGCCTTCCACTCTCCACCGGGGAAACGGGTCTCATTCTGGAAAACCTCATCCATAAACTCGGTGTGTCCTGCATCTGCCTCGGTGAGCAGACTGAAACAAAGCCAAAAGCATGGAGCATCGATTTAAAAACTATAAAAGGGCAATAAAGAAAATTCAAAACCACTTTGATAACAGTCCGGCATCCCTTAGTGGCTTTGTCACAAAGGAATATACTGTGACAGAGATAGAAGCTTTTGCATGTCCAGAAACTCTACATATAGTAAAATCAAGTGGTCAAAATAAGCTTTCTTTTTGTTTTACAGGAGGTTTTTTGTCTCCCCTAGTTTAATACTGAAAGACAAATTAATAAAGAACCCCATATTCAAAACAATTAGGAAGTTGTGTAAAATGTAAATAAAAACAATGCAGTGCTTTTCACATCTCAAACCCATATTTTAGTCACAATAGAACATAGTAAACATATCAAATGTTTAAACTAACAAACTGTACCATTTTTACGAGGGAGAAAAAAAGCAGTTTTGAATTTTATGGCAGCAATACCTCTCAGAAAAGTTGGGACAGGGTCATGATTGTCACTGTGAAGCATCTTCAATTCTTAAAACTACCGTTTGTAAACATCTAGGAACCGAAAAGAGTTGCTTGAGTTTTTGGAGGGTGATGTTGTCCCATTCTTGTCTGATGTAGAATTCTAGCTGTTCAGCAGTTCTGGGTCTTTGTTGAGAGGTCTGGACTGCAGGCAGATCAGTTCAGCACCTGGACTTTTCTGTATGAAGCCATGCTGCTGTAAAGGATGCAGTCTGTGGTTTTGGATCGTCTTGCTAAAATACGCATGGCCTTCCACGAAAACAGGCATGGACTGGATATGTTGCTCTAAAATCTGTATGTACTGTTCAGTATTGATGGAGCCTTTCCAGATGCTTATGCCAGAGGCACAAATGCACCCCCATACCATCAGAGAGGCAGGCTTTTGAACTGAGCACTGATAACGGGCTAGATAGTCCCTCTCCTCTTTAGTACAGAGGACAAGGCAAAGTTTTTCAAAACCTGATGAACCTCTGCCCATGTTCAATCTGAGAGATTCAAACTCTCTAAAATGCTCTTTTTATACCCAGTCCTCCTACTGACCTGTTTTCAATTAACTTAATTAGTTGCAAAATCTTCATCCAGCTGTTTTTTTTTCCATACCACTTACTTTTACAGCCTTTTGTTGCAATGTGTTGCTGTCATCAAATTCAAAAAGACCTTTTTTTTCTAAAAATATTACAGTTTCTTAGTTCAAACATTTACATAAACCTCCCAATATCTTCAAAAATAGCGTTGTAAAATTAACACAGATTTTTTTTTTGTATTTCTGTCCTTATTCAGTTTTTTCTTCTGCATCTCTTGCCAGAACAGATAGATGTAGAGTAGTTACTGCTTGGAGGACAAGAAAAAAAAAAAAACAGTACTAAGAATGCTGGGAAAACCTGTGCTTAGAAAACTCAAGCACAGTGCATGGAGTACAAAGAGTGACTGCTCTTAAGCTGACAGAAGTGGAATTAACGAGTAAAAAGGAAATTCCAGCTCACTGAAACAGTCTGGCACAGCCATTAAAACAGTCCGTGGAATGAGAAAAATGTAAACAGAAAAAAAAAAAACAGACACAGCCTTTAAAGCAGGGGGGAAAGACACCAATCAATGCAATCAGTGTTCAAACCTCTATTAAGTTCGGACAAGTCTAAAACGTTAAAAGATTGTCTTTTTCTTTAGACGCCAAGTGATTATATCCAATCATGCTCACGCTTTTTCTGGGTCGATGAACCAGTCAGACTCCCACTCCCATCCTCTGGGTGGCATGAAATACTCCTGTTTCAGCTTCAGTTTGCCCGTTACGTCTGAGAATTTGTGGCGTCCCACCAGACCGGTGGTCCCCCACTTCCCAAAGACCTTCGCCTGGTTTTCGTACTGTAAATACAAGGAAGGACATTTACACTTTTGTGAGATGATTCGATCGGTAGACATTTTGTTGCTTTTAGGTCAATGTGAACTGTTTGAAGTTCAAAGTATCAAATTGCAAGCTGAAAAACTAATCCAGACACTTGCTATAAAAGGTTTGTGAACACGGACGTGTTAGGTGATAGTATTTTGATGGGAGAAAGGGATTTACCATCTCAGCAAACACACTGAAGGTTCCCTCAGAGAAAGCGTTGAACTTCTTCTCGTGTGCGGAGAGACCGAGCCACATGCTGACTCTGATCTGAACTGGCACCTTCAAGCCTTTGGTCTTGTCCATGGGGTACTGCGGGGTTCAACAAGCATTAGGACTGAGAAGACTCTAATGGGCTCAAACCCGTCCTTGCCTGTGGTTTGTGTGTGTTAACCTGTAAAAGGATGGTCTTTAGCTTGCCACAGTGTCGTCCGCAGGCCTGCTCACTGTACGTGGAATAAAGGATCTGGTGAGCTGGGATGCGGCTGTAGGCCACCCTCTTCTCACCGCGAAGCATCCAGATGATCACGTCGGGCATGCTGTTCTGGGGCTGAGAAAAGTGAGAATATTCCCCCATAAATACAAAGTGCTTACCGTCCATACCTAACAGTTAGCCTAATATGGATAAAAATCAAGATCATCTAAAACTAATCTTCAGTGACCAATCAAACCTGCTTCCTGCATTCGTACCTCTTCAGCCAGTTGGTTGAGCTTTTCCACCCAGCTTTCTATGTCCGGCAGAGTGTCAGGGATCTCTCTGGCCTCCTCCCTCATCCGCCTGGCTGCTTCCATGATGGAAGTCAAAGCGCTGTCTCGCAGTTTCTTGATTTGGATGTCGAGAGACGTCAGGTTGGAGCAGCCCTCCAGCTCAGGTGTTGGGAAACTCAAGAAAAAAAACACACAAACTTGGGCTTAATTTACGGCGGTCAGAAGTTAACATGCTCTCTCGGCACTCGGGCACCATCGAAAGGTGGGCGATAATGTTTATGTCCGTGTGTCTGTCTGTTAGCAAAAATATTTCATGAACCGCTGGACGGTGTTTAAATGAAACCTTCAGAAAGGAATCATTCAGTGTGCGTCCTCAACTGATGGCCAGCACAGCTAATCAACTTCAGCAAACACGTAAATGGCTACAACTCAGTGAATTTTATAGATACTAAGCTAAAATTGTGTGTGGTAAGAGCTGAGATTGATCCCCAACACATGCTATCAGCACTAGCAGATCGCACTAGAGCTAAGCTTAAAATTTAGCCATTAACTTTTCACAATATATAAGCGATATGTATTCCTTCAAGGACTGCTAGGCTGTTGATAAATTTCTGAAATCACTATAACTCCTAAGACCGTTACTGGTTCATTTGTTTTCTTGCTTAATTATTTCTATCTAACTTCTAGATTCATATAACTGCATTACATCAAAACCACCACAAGCAAGAGAAACGGTGCTGGACAGCTCGGCGACACTTCCTGCGTTTACCTTTCCAGGTCTTCAATCAGCATATTGAGCAGCTTCAGCCACACCTCTGCAAGCTGGTTGTCGGAGACTTTCGCCAACATGGCAGTTTTAAACGCCCCCAGGTTGGATTCCTAAAACAGCAACAAACAATGTAAGACGGAGGATTATGTTTGCCTCCTAAACCTCTATTACTGCTACTCACACCGACATAAGCATGAAGTACTACAAGCCTACAGCGGAGAGCTGAAGCGAACTGAGCAACAAAAAATGCTTTAAATTTAAACAAAATCCTTTTTGAAGATTACAGGGTGATAGCAGTGTATTATTACCAGGCGCTGAGTAATGTAGAGGATAATGTTGACAGAATTCAGGCGGTGGCTGATGTCTTCCCAGAACGACGTAACCACAACGACCGGCTTCGTGTTTGCCCAGGGCAGGTAGTAATATTGGTTACCTGGAAAAATCCAACTAGTTAACACGAAGATCTGTAAATGTATTTTAGAGCGTTTTAGGCCCTGATTTCATTACTCACCGTCAAAAACAGCACAGCTATACTGAGTGGTGGAGGCCAGGGGTTTGCAAGTGGTGTCCAGTTTGTTGCCGTAGTTACCGATGCTGACCTCGAACTGGATTGGCTCGCCGGGCTCCTGAATCATGGAGGCGCTGTGGAAGACTGCACACAGACAGTATTTCCTCCTGCGTTGGTACTTCTGAAAGGGAATGGAAAGGAGATAGTGAGGAAGTGTTTCTGAAGCTGAAATTTGTCTCCATGAGTTCTCATCTCAAATCACGCTTATGTTCGTGAGTGGATTAAAGGTCACAGTACCTGCACCACCAGGAGGTCATCGCTGGGGACGCTTTCTACCGTTTTGTCCACTTTCCTCTCTAACTTAGTGGACAGTTCGACCAGAATCCTGCCCCGGTAGGCCACTCCTTCTCCCTGTGCAAAGAGAAAGCGTTGACATGAACCCTCAAAAAATCCCAAGACGGACATTTGAAGATTACTGTCAACAGGAAGGCAAATTTGTAGTTAGATGGGAAAAAAAATCAATCGTGCGGACTTCTTTACCTCGCCAAAATTGAGATTCTCGTAGGGGTCTGGCAGGCCGCTGAACTCTCTGGGGCTTCCATACAGGTTAATATAGCAGGGTCCAAACACAGGCAGGAACCCCACCTCAGATTCCCCCGAGTTAGCTGGAGAGACGAGCTCAGAATCAGACCTTTCAGGGAAAGCTATCACTCAATGTAGGTGAAGCTGGCTGTATTTACGTGGACACGGTTAATGCCGGGAAAGCGGGTGGAAGCAATGACAGTGACAAAATGGCATGAGGTTAACATTTAAATCTTGTCGAAACAGGACAAAGCGTGGCTATGAGCGAGGAGCACAAACAGGACCAGACTTCTTTGGAATTTTAGCATGCACGACATGCGCACAGCGAGTTAGATCGCATGCAAAACGGAGCAAAAATGAGTTTAAAAAAAGAGCTCGGGTGAACCTTCATATGACGATATTTCCGCATTTCTGGCATGTTCTTCTATTTCAAAAGGAAAAAAGAACAAGACAATTGAAGTACCTTTCAGAAATTACACAATCAGACAATATATAGAAAAAAAACACAGACGCTTATAACCTCTGCTCTAAAGTTTTTACATAAAACCCAGGCTTATTGAGCATTTTATCAACATTATACCTTCCACTTCTCCACCAGAGGAGGCTATCTTGGCCAGGTTCAGGTATGTGGTGCCAACTGCATCATTTCCTGTCAAACGATCCCTGAAATCACACAAATTGCCTTTAACTACACACACAGTAGCACTCCTGTAACAACCCTTAGTGATGTGTAAATATTACGATAAGTAAATCGCTAAGCCATATAAGTCCAGTAATTGCAACAATATAGTCTCATTTATTGTTGATTTTAGTTTGAATAGGAAGTCTATTGGCTCTCAGATTTAACTGTGTTATCAGCAGTCGCCTAACCCCTTCCTCTTGCGCTTACTTCCTCCTGGCCTTCTTTCTCCCTGAGCTATCTGACCGCTCATATACTCAGAAATGCACACACGGTGATGAAAATTAGCCCACAGCGCCAACAGAGGGTGTTATTAAGGGAAAGGGCAGGGCCGCCACAGTTCGAGGCGCAGCGCTCTGTCGTTCTTGCGTGGTTAGTGTCGGGCAGTGATACACACTCACACACAAATACAGACACGAAAATAGAACGCATTTTCTCAGTGTAACTCCGTCAGACAAACACTCAGCTGTATGCTCAACTTTGAAAAACCCCCCAAAACATTTACAGTTAGTTAATGTTTAGTTAGCCATGTTGTACCTTTAGTTTAGCATTATCATGTTTCAGTTTATGTTAGCTTATTTAGCCTTCCTGTACATTTAGTTTAGTTTAGTTTAGTTTATCTTAGCTCATATCTTAGCTACTATTTTGACTGTCTTAGCTCATGTTTAGATACGTTTAGTTTCATGATTTTATTTAGATAATCTTATATTTCATTTAGATTATACATAATTGATGTTTTTACTTCTGTATCTCTATATTTGATTATGATGTTTTTATGATGTTTGATATGATGTTTTTATCTGTATTTGATTCTGCACCTGATTGTTGTTTCTGTGTTGTAAAGCACTTTGAATCGCCTTGTTGAGGAAAAGTGCTATATAAATAAATTTCACTTCACTTCACTTAAGGCTGACTTACCAATCATAGACGGTCAGTTTGACGCGCTCACACATGGATGGGAACTATATTAAATACAAGAAACATGTCAAACAAGGAACAAGGACTTTCATGTGCCTTTTCTCTATGGCTTCACATTCGAGACTCATTACTTTGACTTGGAGGTTCAAAACTTGATTCCACTCTGGATTTGCATTCTTCTCAATGATCTGAGTGCACAACTGGAGCAACAGAGGGAAAAAAAACTTGGATTAGCTTTCTCTCTACAGTGTAACGATATCTGATTTGGTTTATTTTCGCTGGAATATGTGGAATGAGCTGCAACCTTTTTGCCAGCAAATCGAGCTTCTAGAAAAGGATCCACCAGGTTCTTCTTGTTTTCTTCTCCCCCAAAAATCCCTTTTAAAGTTTGGACGAACGCATCATCCACTGAAAAGAGAAGACAGTGAGCAGACTGGCATCAGTGTACCAGATTCACAGTCGTAATACGCAAAGTGCTGATTCTTTTCTTACTCTGTGGAATGTCCTCGGCTCTGAAGACCTTTAATGACAGAGTTGCCCATCGCAGAGTTACGCCCGCCGGCAGCAGCAGGTTGCTCTCGATGTCATCCTGGTCATCATTAGACTCCCTCTTCTCCACCTGCAGTTAGTTTGGATATAAAACACTCGATAAGATGAGCATAAGAGAAACGAAGCTGCAGCAGCATCAATGAGCAGAGGCTGTAGTGGGCAAGTCGCACCGGAGGCTCGTCTCCTGTCCCAACTACGAAGAGGCTGACTTTGAGGTAGCCTTTAGCCGCAGAGCTGGAGTCATCCGGGTCATTCAGCAGGAGCCATTTCCTCATAACACAGTGGGCTGAAATTAGACCAAATGTAAATAATTATCTGCTTAAAAGACACACAAAATACATTAATACGGATCAGCTGGTGGAATGTACTGGAAAATGGACAAATGTAATGTAAATATGTATGAGCCACAACCCAAACGGAATGCATTTTAATTTATTTTTATCTTCAAATATTGTATTTGTTCATCGTAGTGGCAAGTTTTCAACACAGCACCACCATTTTTTTTATTTGTAGCTTGTTAGCTAACTAATAGCTGTTAAAAAAGGGGTTAGCATTTGCTAATAACTAATATCAACTACATGTTTTAGAAGGAAATCTTAAAGTTTCTTTCTGAATTTGGTCAACTATTCTCCTTTTAGCTGTGCTTGGACACCATCACCTCCTACTAGCATTCATGCTACACTATGGTCACTTGGTGGCAGCCATTTTGTGATGGCCAACCACTGTAAAATAACATTTATGGGCTTAGAGCTACATTCATTTCAAAATAAAAGCTTCTCACTGCAGACAGTAAACACGGGATTGGTTAAAAGTGAACCAGTGAAGGTAAATAATATATACAAATCAAATAAAAGAGGCTAAAAGGATAGAGCTATTCAAAAAGTTCTAAAAGTCATAATTAGCCAGACAGTTAGCTTGTGGTTTGTCACTTTACACCAGCAGTAGAAAAAAGAACAAAAAAACATTATATATACTGTTTATATATCAGTTGTAGAAATGCTTAGTCAGTCAAACAAAAAAGCTGACTTGAATGTTTATTAAACCCAAATCTTGAATGCTTATTTGCTGTTAATAATAATAATAATGTATTTTGCAAAAAGGAAATGACTCTGGATGCAAGCTCACCTGTTTCATCATAAACATAACCAACATCCAGCTGTGTGAAAAAAAATCAAAAACAAGAACTTATGTGAACATCAAAGACATTCCTTTTACATATTTCAAGAATTTGGTTTGGTGGACGTCACGCTATTTACCTTAAATTCACCCATAAGACTGTCAGCTCGCAATGAATATGAATTGTACACCTGAAAAGAGAGAGAAACAAGTGAAAGTTGATGCTGGAGCTGACAGACACGCCTACATGCTGACAGAAAACCACAACATTTCCATGCTTACCCGGAAATGGATGTTCTGTTCAAACAAATCTGACGGCAGCATGTGAACATTGTAGAAGAACATCTGCAAAATAAACGCATTCGTTACATACATTTTATTTATTTTGTTCATTTTTTTTATTAACTGGTGCTGTGTGCTGTCTGTGGGTGGTATTACCTCGTCAAAGAAGGGGTTATTTCCCCTCTTGATCCTCGTCCTGTGGGTCTCTCCACCCACACTGACCTTCACCACAGGTTTGATGTTGTTGCCAGACAACTGACGGGCCTCGATGATCCGAACACGGATCTGAACGAAACGGTGGAGAAAAAACAAGTTATCTTTATTATCTTTAGAGCACAAATAGTTCTCGTTGTTGTAGTCCACGAGGTGCTTCTACAAATGAAGCCAGAAAAATAGGACGAAACCTAAACGTACTTGAGTTTTCAGGGAAAAAGATGAGCTACACCATACATACTATTAATGTTAACGTATTCTGAAGAAGCAAAGGTTCGCTTCTTGTCGAAACAGTGGCCATTATGTAAATGACTCAACATTTGTGTTTTTGTAAAATATGCAAAATGTTTTTCTACTGAAGAAGGCAAAACTAGCTCCCGAGACAAAGTGTTACTGACTTTTTACACATAAAAAATATCACACTTAATGATAAGTGAATGAAAGGAATGAAAAAGCTACAATTTCTTGTGTCTTTTGTACAAAATCACCTCCATCTGTAGACAAAATGATTCAAAAGACAATCGTTTCCATGGGAAGTACTTATTTGGCTGAACATGACTCAGGTTTTTTCTAGTATGTTGTGGAATAACTTTGCTTGTGATTACTCATATCTCATAATACTCATTGAATCTTTAAATATAAGCATCTGCTCCCACTCTCCATGACCACGGTTGGAAGCAACACGCATGAAAATTACTCAGAGAGAACTACTGTGTCGGCACAAATGTTACGTTTTGGGGCCTCATTATGTTTAGTTTGTTTGTTTTTATATGATCTACTGAAGAACATTTAAAAACATTTTCTAATTTTCCAAAAAAATTTCTATCTACAAAACACCATTTGTTGCTTTTTGTTTCTCCACCTGACATGTTTTTGGCCACGAGTCCAAAATATGAATGTCCTGAGCTTTGAGTTATCAGTTATCGCTCCTGCCTTGTGACACGGAGCTCCGTCGTGCTGGGGAGCGCGCGGATCCTCACCAAACTGTGCCTGGGTTGTTGGGAGAAGTTGCTCTCGGAGGCCATTTTGATGCCACCCATGGCGGTGTTTGTCAGTAAGCACACGCCTTTTAATCCAAATGCTTCACTGTTGGCACAACACGGGACTCGTGGCAGCACAAACCTTTTCTTCTCTAAATGATTTGCCCCAGACAATCAAAGGGAGGGAATAACTTCACTCCAATCTCCTGCTGTCCAGTTCCTGCGCTTTCCCTGAATGGAAATGAGGCTCGCATGCTACTCTTTGGAGGTAAGCGCTACTAAACAAATCAATCATTTCAAGCACATTTGTCCCCCTTTTACAGCCATATAAAGTCTGCTGTCCTAATTCAACTGATAGTGATTGGCTGTACTTTTTTTCCACAGTTTCACCTCTGCTTCTTACACAACTGCACTGAAATAGAATGTCGCACAGAATGTCGTGTCGTGACATGAAGCTGCTAAGTTTGCAAAACAACATTTGGGTCTCTGTCCAAACGAAAACAGTGTGACACTGAAAGAACACAAAGCAAGTGCTTGAATAGGCGTTTGCATTTTCCATTTAAAGTAGCTCTATAATAGACTAAAATGACACAATTTGACAAAAAAAAAAATTGAAAATCCTATCAGACTGACCTGAAAGTCCTGCGGTTTGTTCATGAGTCTGTGGCGGCTCTGTGCCCTGGCCAGCTTCTGGCGAAGGCTGACAGGCTGGCCAGAGGATGTGGAGATTCCCGCAGAGCCACTTTGGACCCCATCCGGTAGGGTCTCCCCTCCCTCCTCACCATCGCCACCACCTCCTAACCGTCAGAAAGACGAGACGATCGGAGATCAAATAACTAATATGTCAAACTCAAGGCAACCAGTAAGTAGTACTTCAATGTGAACACATAAACATACCACCATCAACTGTAGCTTCTCCACCTTGCGGGTCATTGGGGTTTGGTACGGCGCTGGCTGGAGGGTCGTAGGCAACCACAAGATTGATTGTAGCCTAGAAAGAAACCATCGGCTATTTACTTCATTATACTTCTTTAAAAAGCAGATAGCTTTCCTGTGTTTTGTATGTTTAAGCTGCTTAAACTTACACCGATATTCTGCCCGCTTTCACTGGCCAGCGGGACATTTTTAGATGGTAACGATCTTGCTTGCCCCGAAGCAAGGTCTCTCAACGAGATTTTGGTCGACCCAAGAAACCTAAACAACAAACAATCAATTAGACACAGAACTGCTTGAATATGTTTACGAAGTACGCGTATAACATCGAGCGAGGGACAACCCGGAGCAGATTTTCTGATTTGGTTAAGCAAGAAGCGTGCTCCAGCCTCGGAGACGGCCGACACCCGGGGAGGCAGATTACGGACTCTGCATGTAAATACGATGCCGCATGTGTGCGTGCTCAGAGGAAGTGGCATTCACAAAAGGAGCCCACAGAACGTAACCACCCAGAGCTAACAAGCCCTGCCTGCCCAGACAAACAGAACGCACCTGTTAGGGCAGCACACTTATCATTTCCCGCTTGCTGCCTCGACGGCCGGTGATTTTCTTACATGAACGGACGCCTGAACACCAGACGCGTGGAACGGGTCAAGAGTGAGGCGTCTAAACCCAACCGTGACGGCTTGAAATGTGTAAAGCTCCTGTGCGCTCCCTGTAAACTGAATCGATCTCTATCAAGTCTTTTATATTTGGGACTGAGTCAACATTTAGTAGGATTTTATGAGGAAAAAAAACTAATCATTAACATTTTAATGTGTAAAAACCTGTTTATACGATATTCACGACAAACTCCTTTACTTATTAAGAGATTAACGTCTCACAAATCTCCCAATGCATGGTGCTGTATTTGACTGTTCTCAGATTTCCCCTTAAATGACATGATTATGTTTTACTTGTGGTGGATTGATGTGACTGTTCCTGGGGTGCAGCCAAAATCTGCACTGCCTGATGTAAAGTTTACATGTCGTTACTAATTAAACTCTAATAAAGTTCATGTTTAACAAAGGAAGAAGGTGACTACGACTGGGAATCAGAATGAACAAATAAGTTGCTTAATTAATCTTTAGACAGCCAAATATCTGAAACACCCATATGGAAAGGATGAGGTCCACTACATTCCATTCAAAGAAAACTAATCTAATGTGTTACAAATAAATCGTGCTGTATCAAGTCTGGGCCGGCTGAGTAATTTTATTTTTGGCAGGTCTCCTGATGGGAGGACGGTTTTGCAGAGTTGCGTCACAGAGAAGAATTATGATCCACCATCTGTGGAATCTATGAATTTAAAACAACTGGTGATCACAGCAAGATAAGATATGACAATGAGAAAAAATATTTTTCTAAAAAAAAAAAAAAAAGAAAAAAAGAGGAAGCAGATAATTATCACCCTTTGTGTCTGTCTGTCTTTTACCAAAACCACTGAAGCACTGAACGGATTTTAATGAAACGCTGAAAATCGTCAGATGAAAATCTACAACTGATCACTGTTTTGAACGATGACCCAATTCAGGACGGCTGTCAGAGCCAGCTGACTTTTAGAAGAACAAAAATAGCTACGACTCCGTCGGTTTTACAGATATTGAGCAAGAATTTGATGTGGCTGTAGCCGAGAGTCATCCCCAACACATACGCTGAGCTCTCACAGGTTGCATTATTTTCAGGTTTTGACCAAAACAGTTAAAACCTTGTTTCTGAACATAAGATGATCTCAGCCTAAAGCTTCGGCATGAAAGGTGGGTGATATGCACTCCTTCAAAGAATGCAAGGCCAAGGTTGAAGATAAAATGTGTTTTGGATCCGGAAATGTGAAGTCATTGGTTTGGTAGGCATCTACACGGAGAATCAAGGTGAACATGGGAGATTTCCCCTGAGTTACAGAGACTCAATAAATCCAATAAAGCTTCCGAGTGGAAGAATAACCCCTATGAGGAAACATACTTGCACAGCTATGTCACAAACTTCTGCCTACGAACCATTTAGGGGTAAAACTGGGTCAACCATCTGCTCTGTTTGTTTTGTTTTTGTCTTGACTTTTACACTTTGTGTCTCTTTGGTTTTCGGCCTTGCTGCGTTATGATAAGAACTAATGGACAACAGGGTTAATATCACACTGGGGGATAATTTTATAGTACGGTTGGTTATAGAATTGCAAAAAAGCTTGAACGAGAGGCTTAATATTTAAACGTGTAATGGCTAAAACAGGCTTTGAGGCCATTGTTAAGCTCTGGTGAACGACAGAGGCAGAAAAACAATGACCCGCCTGGTTTGATTTGTTTGTTTTTTTTAAAACATTGAATGTTAATGGTGTTTTCCTTCCTTTTAGTGTTGAAGGTATTTATGGTTTTCAATTACCACTGGACCAACACACAATATGTTCAGTTCTGGCTCTTTCCTTAACTCCTAATCAGAAAGATGCATGGATATTAAACTGAGACTTTCCCCCAGAAAGGACTGAACCGTCTTTGACTTTCTTTCAGTTCAAAACATAACAGTTCGGGTTGGTTTGGGTTTCCTGAGCTCTCGTTTAGATCTGCTGCTATAGACTCAGACTGCTGGGAGGACAGACTGACCACATTTCCTCACTCCACCGTCTATTCTCCATCTTTATGTTCACGATTACTGCTGCCATTAACTTTGTCTTCTCGGTTTTTCTTCCATAAAAATCACACCTGGGTTTACGTTCGTCTGTTTCTCCTTCCTGTCCTTTTAACCCCAAACCAGTCAAGGAAGATTCCCGCCCATCCTGGTTCTGGTTCTGTTGGAGGGGAGTCCTTCCTTTCCACTGTCAGCTGGACTGCGTGTAATTCAGACTCAACCTGTTATAAGATCGACTTGCCGCGAATAAAAGGTGCTGTTTAAACAGACGTCTGTTTTGTTGTTTCACTGCCAACAACGATTTCTAAAGGTTTTCTGTTTTTTAGGAGGGTAAAACTAATATTTTGAATAGTTCCAAATACAAAAAACTAAAAGGTTTCAAAGCCTTATACAGGTTTTACCAGTTTGCTTCTCCTGATGCATTTGACTTTAATGTAGTAATTTGAGGTTGACTGTGGCTTTCTTACAATACAATTCATTGCATTATATCTTACTTTTGTGTCCCTTTGTAACAATGGAGTTGGTACTCGGCGCTGCCTTCACAAACGATGCACTATAAAAGTGATCCACTGGTAAACTAAATTGCTCAAGTCCCACTTCCAAAAGATGCTAAAACATAATTTTTAATTTCCATCTCATACTTCCAGCTCAGACATCTATGAAACTGTTTAAAACTCTTGCACTAACATTCCTCCAGCTGTGACAATGACTCACAGTGTGGGTTTATTTTTTTTTCTTCTTTATGCAGGAAGTAAGGGAACTCCTGGCTGGAATCATAAATTTATTGGCCAAATACTCGGCTGCTACTTACATCCAACATCGCACCGGAATATTCTTTTTCCCGAAATGCACTTAATTATAAATACTCATTGCTTTTTGTTCCCCTTTTTGTTGCCACGACAACAGGAGGCAGCAGCTTGGAAAGTATTTAAGTGGGAGGGAAGCCCTCCTCTGCTTACACAGACCATGTAGATCCTTGGGGAGTGTGTCAGACCGGAGGACGGCCCAGTGGAAAACTTGACTCAGTTTGTAACATGGTCTCATTTACTGACTACGTCGAGTCAAAAGGCCCCTCCTTTGACACAACTGTCCCAGGCAAAAGGCAAACTTTAACTCACTGAAAGCTCGTGTTCAGAGCAGCGCTTTCATCCGACTCTTTTTCTTTTGACAGGCTTTGATTGTGGCAATTATTGACGCCGGGGGAAAAACATTTGTTGTGGTTTGTGTTGCTGCGGTCCCACATGTGGCTTCAGTTAGAAGTTATTTACGGCGTTTGTGCTGCATGTCCCAGCTCCTTTATTCTACAGCAACTACTCCACACTGGCAGAAGGCATTTCCAGGGTTCTAATGTAACCGTCCAAATCCTACCCCGAGACAGAAGATAAACAGGGATCCATTCATCCTTTGTTGCCCAATCGGAATCTGTCATCCCACACAGCTCAGCAAGTCTCAGCATGGCAAGAAGGGTGTGAGGGGATGGAGACAGGCAGCCGCATAACTCAAATACTCATAAGCAAGCCGTTCTTTTCCTTGAAAAATGGCAGAGCGATGCTCGCAAAAATATGTATCCTTAAAGCACCAAGAGACGTCCAGCAGTGTCACCTTCAGATTTAAACGGATCTGCACAGACATATTTCCCAGAAGGACCACGGCTGAGCTGTGATTCACTCAGGTGAGGCTTAACGTCTCCTCTCAAGATCCCTGGAATCTGCCTGTTGCACAAAGCTAACAGAAAGCTAAGCCCTCTCTGAGCTGTTGTTCTACTTACTTATCTTTCCCAATTGTCTCATAGTCTTTCACAACAACGTCCAGATAGGAGCCAGAGTCCAGTGGAATGCCCTTTAGATCGAACTCGAGCACCTGAAAGGAAAAAAAAAACAAAAACCCAAGATGCTCATGTGACTTTTAGCTGGTATCATGCCCCGATGAGCAAATAATGATTTATTATCAGTCACCGAGGACAGTCAGCATCACAGTCTACACCATGACTGTCAAGTGGTAAGTGACGGGATGACGTCATCAGATTTTGATGTGATCAATCCCCGCTCCACTCAACTAATCAAACCTGATTGAACATAAAAAACAAAAAGGCCATATCTGCACTGATTACCTCGTTCCACACAGGGTTCACCTCGCTGTCAATCGATTTGGTTTTCTTCTTCTCATCTGAAATAGAAATATCATTACTGAAGGCTGCACGTTGGGAGTTTTATGCTCTGATTGGACAGCAGCAGCAGAAAAAAAAAAAAAAAGCGGGACCCCACGCCAGTCGGTGACGACACCGGGGCAAGGATGGAAATAAAACAAAAGTGGAGTCAACTCAGAGACTGAATGGCTTTGCGACCTCTCTCCGAAAGGGGGTGCTTTCTCTGCATCACTCAAACCTGTTTCATTCTAATACGGTAGCTTTAGGTGAAAACGACTTCCAACTTGTCTTTCTCCTCTGTCTTCATGTGCCCATATGTACACAGTGAATGTTACAGGTCCAAGCACAGCCACTCCCAGCTCTCTTTGCTTCTGGAACTGCCGCAACACGTTGGGAAAGCCTTTTAAAATCCCCTAGTCTAGAATGCCACTTTAAAAACAGAGCTTTTTTTTTCTTCTTGTTTTATGTTAACCAGTGCCACAGATATGTGTAAAAAATTAGAATCCAATTATAAAAACATCATGAGCTCAAATGTTGAGCTACAGTTTATTTTTAGTACAGATTGCATTAAAAAAATCAACTTATAAGCAGGGACCTACCTTTAAAAGTTACAGATGTGATTGGATCAGGGCTCCCGAGTTTCTTTTTAGGGAGATTCTTAGCCGACTCCACCACAACCCGCAACATGATGACCAAACAAGCAGGACCAAGATCAGACCATTGAAAAGGAGGAAAGAAAAAGTGAGAGGTCTACACAGGACAGAGGAGTTCTGGCATCCTCACTGCCCCATCACTGAGACCAACAGGGCAGGACCGAGGAAGGAGCCTCTGGAAGGGGAGCTGAGGGCGGATCACGGGGGTGTCATTATCCTGACTGAGCTGAAACTCATGAGCTGCTGCTGCCATCTGGGAGGGAAAGCAGCCACAGTCCATGAATATGCAGGGACTGGTCCACTCGGAAGGTTTCAGTGTCTACAATTTCCCCTCGTACATGTCATCTTATTACCATGTTTTATTGGGGACAGCAGGCTTGATGTTAAGGACAATAAACAAAAGCAGAAAAATAAGTTTCCACAGTGACACTCTTATTGCATAGGTTAGTATGGCTCCATCTAGTGGCGGTAAAGAGCAACAACATCTCTCGCAGGCGTACAGAGGACTCAGACGGTTTTGGGTAAAAAACTTTTGGAGTCAACCCAATACAGGAAGTCTGCCACCACGAAGCAACCTTAACCAACACAAAACTGGCTATAACTCAGCCAGTTTTACAGATATTGAGCTAAAAATCGGTGGGGTCGCAGATAAAGAGCATACTCTGATTGGTACAAATTAACAACTAACTCATGAGATTGTGCATAACATTATTTTTAAGATTTCCTTCGAAGAGTGTTAATGCTTTTAATTTTTTCCTGTGTTTTCATTGTGAATTGAGCTGTCTGGGCTCTATTGATAATGGAATTTTACTGCCCAAGTGCGTGCTCCTAACTCGTTCCTTCTTTTATTTTTTTATTGTTTGTATCTGCCTGCAAGCTTTAATCCAACAGTTCTCCACTCTCTCCAATCCAGGTGGGCCATTGTTGAAAACACGCAGGAAGTTATGATCACAGCTGGGACCCACGTAACTCTGACAAGGAGGACAAATTATAAACCCAAACGGACATAAAATTATCATTCTTCATGAGGATTTCTTTGAACGGTTCTTTTTGGGAACCATTTCTTTTCTTTCAGGGACCACAAGCCAGAATGACATTTAAAGCATGCCTCAAAAAATAGGACGCAAAACAGTTCTCCAGAGAGCCGTCCAATGTTTATCTTTTTCAAATTAAAAGCGCGAGCAGATGGGAACCTTCAGAGCTGTGTGTGCGTGGCAATGATGAATCTACATTGTGAACGAAAAGGCAAGAGAGTGCCGTAAATAATCCTTACTTTCAGTCTTTTTAATCCTATAGGGTGTGCATCGTCATCATGTTGGACAAGATCTGCCTCATCATGCAGGCCAGGTTCTGGTGAGTTTTTATTCCAGATATCAAAAGCATAAAGGCAACACCTCCACATGCATTTTAGTTTAGGGCCGTGTTGCATCTCTTTGCCTGTTTGTAGATTTATCTTTTCTTTCCAAAAAAAATATGCAGCAAACTTGTGGAAAGTGTAAAAAAATAAAAAATAAAGCTAACTAAACTGGACAAATTGCATTTTCTGCAAAACTGCAGTGTGAACACTGAGCGCTGACATTTGATCAAGAAGCTGAAACTGAACTGGTAACGTTAAAACAAGTGAAACATAAGCTAAAAGAGGCTAAGCAAAAGCAGCTAAAAACTGGCAAAATGCTAGCCAAAAGCTAATAGTAACAATTAGGTAAAAGTAACAAAATGCTAGCTGCTAGCTCATAGATAAAGGCAGCTTAAACTCTAGAAAAAAAATAGCAATATGCTACCTAAAAACTAAAAGTAGTAAAACACTAGCTAAAAAGTAAAAGTAGCAGAATTGTTAACAAAGTAGCAAAACGCTAGCTATAAGTAAAAGTAACAAAATGTTAGCTGCTAGCTAAAAGGTAAGTAAGTAGCTTAAATGTTAGCAATATGCTACCTAAAACGTAAACGTAGCCTAACTCTAGCTGTTCGTGCATCCATTTTCTTTAAACTTTTTTTCTGTGCAGAGTTGGTTGGGAGCTGGTGTCTCCGGCAGTCACTGTGTGAGACACAGGGGACACCCTGGACAGGTGTCCAGTCTAGGGTGACCAGACCTGCCCAATTTACGGGGACAGCCCCCGTTTTGGACGACCTGTCTAAAGTTGGCTAAAGTTGTTGAGGGGGGAAAAAATGAAGACTGTTATTTCGGTGGCCGAGTAGAAACCGCAGGTGAGCTTAATGCGCAACAACAACAGACATTACGGTAGCTGGTCGAGCTGCTGTTAACGTTACAGACAGAGGAGAAGAAGAGCTGCGCGAGCTGCCTTTAAAAGAAGAAGAAGAAATGCCGAGCGCGCCGCCTTTTAAAAGAAGAGTAAGATGTTTTAGAACTGATTGGTGACCTTAAGTCTATATTTTCAGACCCATAATCATAGCTGTAATGTCCTGAATGAGCGGAACGTTTTTACATTTGAATGGTTAAAATAACATGCCCAAAAATGTACAGAAGAAAATAAATAAAATAAAAAAACTATCAGGGTTGTACTGTAGCAGTGTTGCCACATGGAGGCGCTACATTCCCTTTAAATGAAGCCTTTATGTCAAAGACTGAGTTGGCTTAGTACCTTACCAGCCAAAGAAACAACAACAAAAACAACTGATTTTCAGTAAATCTTTTTCATTTCAAATAGTTTAACACTTTGTTTTGATGCATCTGGAAACACACGGTCTACTCGCAGGTAGATAAACAACTGTCTTTCTAATATAAAAGAGGGGGGAAAAAAGAAAAGAAAGAGAGAGAGAGAGAGAGTTGTGAATGCTCCAAAATCCTCTTTACTTGACAATCTGCTCAGTTTCCACCAACAGCAGCTTTTTGCCATGAATGCTTTGCTGCTGTCTCTGCAGTCATCCAGCTTGTGGCTCCGGTCCTGCAGAGAAACTGAGGCTAGAGCATCTGCAGCTCCTGAGAGATGCAGTCACCTGCCCAGAAGCAGGACCGCAGCCATGCAGGCCAGAGGAAGAGTGTAGGAACAGAGCTGAAGAATCTGGATTCATTCCAGGAGCTCCCGAGGTCTGCGATCGAGCCAAGTATTGACGAGTCGTGGGTTGACAGATTCTTCGGCGAGGTAAAGGAAACGGGCACTCTTCAGGCGAGCTGCATTCTGTATGAAAATTCACAGTCAGTGATATATCGTCACGTCAGTTCAAGTGGTGTTTTTGACGTTTGCCAGGCTGATATCTGCTGCACTGGGCTCATAAAGTGGCAGCAGAGAGGCAGCTCTGATGGACGTCCAGCCAAGTCAGACACTGCTCTCACAACAAGGTAAAAATGATGAAAATAAAATGTCACAGTCAGAAAGAAAATAGCAACAAATGACTAATAGGGGCTAAGATCAAAATCACAGAAAAGAGCAAATGAATCCATCCAGGGTGGAGGAGGCAGATTGGAGGGATATACTGGAAGGTACTTTTTATTCAATAGTTGGAACAAATAAAGAGTAGTTTAATATCTAGGGGATTAACAGCCTGTAGCAACACATCCTCTGTAAAGTAGATGCTGTAACAATAGCTATATAGGAAGAGATCTAACTTGCCAGTTAAATCAATGTTAAGACAAACATGGCTAACTCTGAGGATCCAAACGTCTGTCAATCTTTTAAAAAGTTGCAGTTAATTGAAACAACACAAGATGGCACCCATCCCCCCTTTTTTTATTTTTACAAATCATTAAACATAGTAGTTTTATATTTTCACCACCCTGCTCTTAAAAGAACCTCAGTGTTCACAGCAGCATGGCCTCCTAGCTCCACGTTCTCAACATCCGCCACGGACCAATCCATAGCAGGTTCTAACGTCGTCGTGACATCATCAGAAAGTGACGCAGCGTCTGTGGCTTTCATGGACGTCTCGCTGTGGAGGCAGCCTCAGGTATAATAGTGGGTACAGGAGTTTGTGTTGTTGAAACACATCTGCCTTTCACTAGCAGGGACCACGCCACAACAAAGTAGGTTTAGAGGTTTAGGAAGTGAGGATGAGAGTTGATTCGAAGGTTGAGTCTCATTTTTGGTGGTTAGAAAGGAGACCCAGAGTGGGTCATTCCTACACATCCTGGCAACCTTATAGATAAGTAGAGGTTATTAGAGATGAGGTACGGATGATGGCTGAGAGAGACGAGAAGGTATGAAGTAACGGATTGGATACATGAAGGTAGACATAGCCTTCTAGAGTATCTTTGCTGAAGATGAGATGAGCAGTGTGCAACCAACCTGTAAAGAGCTGAGTTAAATGAAAGGGATGGAATAAATGAAGGATAAAGGTGAAGGATGAGTGGGATGAAAAGGGATAAGAATGAAGGAAAAGAGCAAGATAAGGAAGATTTGATGCGAGACAGGGAGGGACAGGGGGACAACCTGTGCTGTAAGGACGATCCTATAAGAAAGCCTGGCAGGTGATCAAATCTGAAGCCAGTACCTCACTGAACTGCGCCTTTTGGAGACTAATTGGCGACTCCAAATTGCTAAAAAAAAAAAATTGACGAATCTTCAGTCGTAGTCTCGTTGAATTCTTACAGTTTGGTGCCAACCAACCGGCAAGCTAGGCGGCTGCATTTTCCACAGCCAGTTTTTTGTCTGCATGTCTTGCAAAACTGTATTGTTCCGACCTTGGAGACATTTTGGAAACCCCCTAACTAGTCTCCAACAGTCACAGCCTGGTGAGAAGCTGGTTTTACTGTAAAATATTAACTTCATACGGATGTTTTGGCTAATATTAATGTTTTTATTTTAATTCATGGTTTAAAAAAAAATCAATACTCTGCTGCAGCTTATAATAAACAAACTCTACACCAGGAAGCACAGATATTTGCCTAAAACATTAAAAGCCACCAAACTGGCCTGACATCTGTTGAGCACAGGCAGGTCAGTGTGGTTCTGGTGACCCCGACCTGAAACAGGGTTGAAAATAAACCTTTGAAACCAGCCGTTGTGGAAAAAAAAAAATATATATATTTGTTCAGCCTTGAGAGGCTTTGGTGCTATAATGCGTAACTTGTGAGTTTTATTTTGAAGAGCAAATGTGAATCATGTTATATATTTACCAAGCTCGGGCAGTGAAGTGGCGGATGATGTCAGTGCTAGAAAAACAGAGTAAAACAGGAAACATTAGTAAACTGGATGGTGATGCTTCCTGTTACTCACATTGTTTTGTCTTTTTATGGTCAGAATCTATTTAACTGTCTGGATGTTCTAATAACTGTTGCCACCATTTAAAATGATACAAAACGTTAAACTAACTGGTATTAATTGAAATATTGTTTGAGTTTTTGTGGCTAAGCACAGACCTTTGTGGCTAAGTCACTCGATATGTGACCTCGAGTCCTGCAGCGACTCTGCCGGGTCACCGTGCCACTGTGTTGGGTGTTGCAATCTACCATCCTGCTGGCCAGATCTTCAGCTATTGCAGGGATTCTGTGAATTGAAGGGGACAGAACTGGACATCGGGGCAATGAAGTCAAACTGTGTTGTATTTAAGACCCCATTTGAAGCTTTTTCTGAGTTTGTTGCAGAGAAGCTGGATATGATGTGCGTCCCCTGGAGGGTGTGTGGCATTTCCAGTCATTGCTGGCTGAAAACCGTCCACCTCCAGTTTCCCTGTTCGCAACCAGGCCGCGTCCCAGATCACGGCAACTTCCCATTCCTGTTGCTGAGCCCCGGAGCCTAGAGTGGCACCATAAAGGTTTCATACGACATCCCAGAATCCGTTTGTTTGTTCGTTTTAATGTGTGACAAAGTGGAAATCTAAAGCGTCAACAGGAGAGCTCTTGCCCCAAACACTTTCCACGCAGGTCTGGGATTTATTAAACGGCCTTAATTGCAAATGCATCGCTCAGTAGAGCATTGCAAAAGCCAAGGTAAAATCAAAATGGTTGCCGCTTCATCCTGGATGTTCGCTCAGAAAATAGTTGACTTGATTTATGTGGCTTTTATTTCAGGAATTATGCTGTTTGGTTTAACTACTGACATCAGTACAAATCAGCTAATTACATTTTGCTGATGACACAACAGTTTTAGGACTCAGCAAGCATTTTGAAACCTCTTACAGATAATTCATCACCTATACTCTATACACCTATACTTGGTGGGAAGATCGTTCTTCCTGGGCATATTTCTACTTCCTGTGCCTTTTTCGGCTACGTAGCTGTATTTCTCAGTAGCGACAGCGCACATCTGCAGCGCCGTTCTAAACGAGGACTCTGTGGAGAGGATCAGCCACAGAGGTTTAGGGCGTCAACATCGCTGAAGATCTCTCCTGGACTCTCAACGCCACACACCTGGTCGAGAAAGCTCAGTAGAGGACGCACCTCCTCAGAAGACTGAAGAGTGCAAGAATTCCCCCCGTCATCCTCACCACTTTTTACCGAGGACACTATTGATCACAACAGTACAGACAAGACGAAATTGCATCAGTTCATTATAAATGAATGTAATGACATATACATGTCTTTATCTTTAAATTATAAAGTGATTCTTAAAAAAAGAAATGTACCCCTTCACCAGTCGCCATGTAGGCTTTGCTGTGTCAGCAAGTTAAACTTATAAAAGCATTTCTTTATCGTCTTTCTTCACGTTTCGTTCTGGATGTCACGATGATGACTCGCACATAAGCAACTGCCACCGTCGTGACTCATCTGTTCTAAATTTAAAACTCGGTGTTTCCCTGAGGAATGCTAACGGTAATCTGGACCTAAAAAGAAGAGTCGTAACACTGAACTCGTGCGGCTGCGTTCACTAAAGTTCACGGCTTTAAATCAAACCTCGTACGTCCCTTCTGCTGCCTTTGATGGTCACATTTACAGCTGTACGTGCTGACATGCAGGCTCTTGTATGTTCAGTCTAGACTTTTTACAGCTATAGCTTGTTACAGTGGTACCTCAGTCTGCTCTGGTGGTTTAGAATCACGTCTTACTCTGTGAAGAACAGCAGAGCATTTTAAAGTACTCAACTTCTTCTGTATGTTAGCACAAAAATGTTACAACTGATTTTTTTTAAATTATTATTATATATTTGTTGCTAATGTTTCTTTAACTTGTATAATCAATACAAGATTCTATTTTTGCAAAAACTGTTCCCCTCCCCAAAAAAATGAGCTGAAAGTGAGAGCAGACTTGCCCAGGAAGTCCAGCGGCATTCATAGGTTCGACATCGTTGGACAGTAGGAGATATTGCCCTGGACACACGAGGACAAGTCCTCCACCTTCAGAAGTGGGGGACCAGGGACTCCTGCTCCTGGTCCTGAGGGGTTAGAAGTTCTGCTGCAGACAATCAGGAGACCCTCACATGCACAGGGAGAACATTCAAATTATTAACATGAGGTGTAAAAAAAGAACAGAGTTAGGAGTCTGACGGGAAGCATTCGTTGTTAACAGACATGGCAAACTAAATTAGTTGTAGTAGTCGTAAACTTGGCTTAATCTGGGAACAATATGTTGCACAGTTTTGCGTAACTGAAGTCTGGTGGGACTAATTTTGTCAGAAGGAGTGGTTTCTATTTATAGTGTTTTTATTTTATTTATTTATTTTTTTCTTGGCTTGTGCGCATCCAGAGTGGGCCTCCCTGCGGACGGCCTCCCGTTCCTTCCTTATCGAGCTGCAAACTAGGAGTTAAGAAACAGCGGTGGGGTGTGTGTGTGTGTGTGTGTGGGGGGGGGTCCTGGTTTCCTCACGGGCTGGTTGTCGTTTGCTTTCGGAGTGTCACCGGAGAGAAACACGCTTACTGTGAGCGGGACGGGAGTGTGGGCTCAGTTTGAGGCTCGTTCGAAACAAAAAAGGAAGCCAAACCGAAATGAAACCTCCTGCTGTTCGGCCAGCTGACAGGCAGCTGTCAGTTTTAACAATCCTCCTCCCCCGTGGGGTGATTTAACGCACAGCGTAAGCTCTGTTGGTTAGGCCGAATTGTCGTCTTGGCCTCCTGCCGCGGCCATTCCTGGCAGGCCGCAACTATGTCTGTTTCCAGATCCCGTCTGTGTTTAGTGGTGTGGGACTCAAACACTATGACCGCTGTAGGAGAGCCTGCATGGGTGTGTTTGTGCATTTGCAAAAAAGAACGAGTGCAGCTCCGTGCGCATGCATAGGGTCCGTAAGTGCATATGGGGTCTAAATGCAGAGGAATTTCAAATGATGACAAAACAAAGAAGTGGTCAAGGGGAGGACGTTTTTTTTTTTTTTTTTTTGCAACTTCAGGATTCTTGAAACAAAACCAAATCTGAACGTTAAGCCACTTGCAGGGCTAAAGTTACCAACATCTTGTTCCTGCAAATATATACGAGTCTTTTGCTTCAGTCAAAGTTGGTTTCAGTTGAACAAGTGCAGGAAAACAGTTCAGCCTTTTCCCATCGCCATTCCAGGTCGTTTTTATGCTCCGGAGCAGCCAGGTGAACATGTCCTCAGACCAGACTGGTCTCAGGCGACGCCGCAGGCTGCCTTCAGGTCTGGGATGTTTCTTCACTCGCACTGAACTTCCAGCCTTGTGGTGAGCTGCTCCATGTTGATAAACTAAAGTCTGTCCATACGTCCTAAAAGTCCCTTGTGTTTTCCTGTGCAGGCAGCTTGTGAGCAGCCTCCCCTGCTGCAGAATTGGAGCGCTGGTTATGGGTGGAGGGCCTCGATGTGGCAGCATCCACTGATGGTTCAGCTGGACTGTGGGCAGAGATCACGTGGCTTATTTTGGACAACAGGTGATGTGGAGCGTCAGGGATCCAGCTATTTACCACAAGTGAGGAGAAATGTCTGCTTTCCATTATGGTGGATCTCTGCACTTGGTGACAGATAAGAATGACTAACAAGGAGGGCTGTTGGATGTTTTATTCACAATGGAATACAGCCCACTAACCAAATGTTTAAACAAAGAAATGTTACCATTTAAAAAAAAAAAAAGGTAATTTAGAATTCCATTCTTGTCTGACGTAGGATTCTAGCTGTTCAACAGTCCTCACTGTAAGCTGCCCATCTAGAGGCACTAATGCTCCCCCATACCATCAGAGAGGCAGGCTTTTGAACTGTGCACTGATATTAGGCCTGATGGTCCCTCTCCTCTTTAGTACAGAGGATGTAACAGCCTGCTGTTGTGTGTGGAGGTCCTAAACGTGGCTGACAAAGCATCCAGGTGACACAGCAGGTTGCCTTCAGATCGTGGTTTTTAAAAGAATTTCAGTTTTCAATTCATATAACCACAGAACAGTTCTCTTCTTTGCCTCAGTCCATTCTAAACGAGCTTTGGTCCAGAGGAGACGGAAGAGTTTCTGGATGGTGTTCACGTTTGGCTTCTTCTCTGCCTGATAGAGCTTTAAGCAGCATCTGTGGATGTCAGGGGGAACTGTGTTTACAGATAATGATCTGTGGAAGTGTTCCTGAGGCCATGCACTGATGTCCAGAACAGAATATTTAAAGTCTTCCCAATTTTTTCACTGAGGAACAATAATCTGAAATTATCCCACTACTTGTGGACACAGTTTTTCAGACTGGTGAACCTCTACCCGTCTTTATTTCTGATAGATTCAGCCTCTCAAATGTTCTTTTTATACCCAGTCCTCCTACTGACCTGTTTCTAATTAACCTAATAAGTTGTAAAATGCTCCTCCAGCTCCTTTTGTTGCCCCTGTCCCAACTTTTTGAAGATGTGTTGCTGCCATCAAAGTTAAAATATCCCTTTTTTTTTTTTTTGCAACATTGTTTTATTTACATTTTACACAACATCCCAACTTTTTTGACATCGCGGTTGTATTTGAAACTAATATTTTCATTTTATCGCAACAACTTCACTTGGCTGTCAAACCGACACAGAACAAAAACCTGAAAGAACCCATTTTTACTGCGTGTCAAATATAAGACATGTCCAGACAAGTGATAAAATAAACACCCACGTGCACACACACACAGTCACGTGCACACTGACAAATTCATCCTCAAAACAAACGAGCTTTTTAAAACAAATGGAGGCCATAAACTTTGGCTTGGCGTGGATTTTTGCTGTCTGCGCTTGATGGTATTTCTGTCACGTGTAGGATTAAAGATGAAAGCTGTCATGGGTTATTTCATTTAAAAAGTTAGAAAAAATGCAGTCGAACAAAAAAAGAAAAGGAAAGAATGTGTGACTGTGGACCAAACTATTATGAAACTAAATTAACTTCCCCTGTTTGAAATAAGCAGTAAAGATTGTATAAAAAATAATAATAATAATGTAAGCGTGAAGAGTTTAAATTTGCACCACATGTACACATAATGACTGTAGAAGAGAAGCCGCCAAACCCAATTTTAGCCTGATTTTACAACAACTGGTTCAACAGACGTAAACCATCAGCAAAATAATTTTCTCTCTTTAATGAAATCTATTTTTGGTAAGATAAGATGATGCATGCTGTCCGTTAAAATAACAATGGCAGGTTTCACTTACAGAATGAAGCAGTTCTGCAGTGCGTGCATGCAAACACAGAACATACACACACTCCCTGTTCTGCTTTGAATCAAGCCGCTGTGAGAAGAGTGACCTTAGCTCTGTACAGTTTCAGGACTCTGACATTAAGCTGTAAAAATCCGTTTTTCAGGCGCACAGCTTTGTGTTCGCACACGTAGATTTATCTGCAGGAACAAGCTGAGCCCGGATCCAAAGGAGAGGACCGAAGGTGACAAAGCAGGGCAAGGGGAGGTCAGAGGTCAAGCATCTGATCCAACTAAACGGGGTCAGACGTCGCAGGAGGAATGTTGTTCTGTAGGCGGGTCCTCGGAGCTTGTTTTGATTTCGCTCCCTGACCCAAGCCTGTGCCGGTCACATGCATGGGCTCCAGGAATTTCCCCTTCCAGTAACGGCCACTTCCACCTGAACCCCCCACCACCCCCCGCCCCCGGCAACGTTGTAGAAGTGTGTTTATGCTGCTGCAGAGGGAATTTAGTTTACAGAAAGTTCCGCTCTGCAGGTCAGAAGAGTCTTTTAAGCTAACAGTGTGACTGTTGTCTCAGCATTCACACTGTGTTTTCCTGTTGCTGTTTTTGGGATCCAACTACTTGGTGTTAATTTAACCATTCATATATCAAAACGTTCAGCTCGTTAAGGAGATGTGTTCTATGACTTTTGGTTTTTGGAACTTCTATGATTTTTAAAATATTTAAATTTATTTAAAACAATTTTCCCCATTGAAATATGTTTAGTTATCATCTCATCTCCTTCAGAAACATTCTTCTCTTTAAGATCTGCTTCTTCTACCTTTAGCTTTTAGCTAATCTTTTGATACTGTTAGCTTTTAGCTAATCTTTTGATACTTTTAGCTTCTAGCCAGCCTTTTGACACTTTTACCCTTTAGCTAGTTTTTTGCTACTTTTAGCTTTTTACCAGCATATAACTACTGTTTTGCTACTTTTAGTGTTTAGCTAGACTTTTGCTATTGTTAGCGTTTAGCTACGTTTTGCTTGTTTTAGCTTTTAGCTGGCTTTTTGCTACTGTTAGTTTTTACCTACCATTTTGGTACTTTAAGCTTTTTATCTAACTTTTTGCTACTTTTATACAGCCTTTAACTACCTTAAGTTTTAGATAGCAGTTTGCTCATTTTAACTTTTAGCTGTCATTTAGCTACTTTGGGATTTTAGGAAGCATTTTGCTCCTTTTAGGTTCTAGCTAGTGTTCTGTTTCTTCACCTAAGAACTTATATTCAGTTTCTTCAGTATTTATTCAGAGCTCGTCTTTATAGAAAATACATTTTTCTCGAGTTAAAGAAGATTTTCTGATTCAGTCATGACCATTTCAGCAAATTTTAAAAAAGCACCGGAGCATTCCTCAAATTCCTTTTCGGCTGAGACTCGGAGTTCAGCTCTGCGGCATTTGGACAACCTGTCGGCCGCAGAGATGCCTCTGTAAGACACTTCCTCCGTTTCCTGCTCGCCTGCTGCACGTTCGTCAGAACCTGCAAAAAACAAAGCCGTTAGCTGGGCTTCTCTCTCCAGCCACTGCTGTCAGGCAAAAGTGAGCTCCCAGTTATCCTCTCTGTCTCCTGTAATCCACCTCAGCGGAGAACGACTGCGAGCAACCACAAGAACCCGTGGAACCCTGTAAACACAATCAGCAGCCGATGAGTGTAAACAAGTTGATTTGGCCTTGTCTCCACACACATCCATCATCCGTTTGACAGGATCTGTGGCAGAACTTTAGTCAGACTTGTCTCGTTGCTGTTGATTAGCTGTCCTGCTTCCTTCATGAATCATCCCGCTCTCTTTGTTGATGTGTGTCAGGTCCAAACACTTCTCTTTGCTTCAGTGTCTTGGCCTGCCTCTCGTTTTACTCTAAATCGTCCTCATTCCATCCTTGAACACTCAAAAGTGGCTAAAACACAGGCCAGCTCAAAGGGCTATAAAAGGCTTGATCACTTCTGAAAGAATGTGAGGAGATGATTCAGTGTTTTTAGTTTCACAAATGTAGCTGCAGCACCCGATGGTTTTTGTTTCTTTCAAACACTGGAAACTGAATATATGTGTATATGTAAATCAGATCTTGTAAATAAGTCCGAATGTTCCACAAAGTTTTTTTTTTTTTTTTTGCTTGTCATGTTTTTATTGTAACTTCAGTCTGGCCAAGTTTGGGAAATACCCCTGGGTTGGTGGTGATTTAGCAAAAAACTGGAACTACCTGATCAGCTCTGCTGCTTCTTTACTCTACAAAACAAACTGAAACAAATAAAAATAGTTTTTCGGTGACTGGGAACGCAGACCTCTGCCAAGGCCACAGTGTGATTAAAAAGTAGTGCATTTTCAGATCATAATCTGGATCAGCACCAAAATGAAATCCATTGTTTTTTGAGACACCCCCAACATTTCCTGAACATTTCATCCAAATCTGTTCGTTAGTTTTCACCTGATCTTTGCTGACAGACAGACAAACAAACCAACGGACACAACCGGAAACTAAAGAATCACATGGAGGAGCAGAGAGAAGGTTTTAACAAAGGGGTCACCTGTGACATTGACCTTTGACCCCATGAAACCTGAAACAAACACGCATCATCTTTGACCCATGAGGTGTCCAGCGATGCAGTTTGACATTCCTCCATCACACTTCTGCATTAGGTCAGCTGTGATGTCGACCCTTGACCCCATGACCTTGAAACCAACCTTTGACCTAAAAAGTGTCCTACTGTGCAGTATAATTTACCTCTGTTGCATAGTTAGACCACAAGGTCATCTGAGACTGGACCTTTGACCTCATCACCATGAAATCAACAGTGATCACCCTTGCCGCCACGAGGTGTTCAGCTGTAGAGTTTAACGTTCCTATTGTACGGCTGCAGAGTTAGAGCATGGGCTGATCTGTGACCTTGACCTTTGGAAGTTTTGGTAACAGACAGATGGTGCCGTAAACAGAACCTCCTTGGTGGAGGTAATGATTTGCTTTTATAAGGTTGCAGTCAGTTTGTCGTTTAACACTTTTTTAAAAAATTCTTTACAGCTGATTTTTGTTTCTGATCTTGAGGACTGCTGCACACATTTAGTGATCATATCTTCAGACTCTGTTCACGTTTTACTAATTGTAGTTTTAGTGACATTTTTTTTTTTTTTTTCAAATGTCAACTTTTTTTTTTTAAATTCTCTGTTGCATTTAAGTGCTGTTTTGAGCTCTGTTTTGAGGACACTCTGCTAAAAGGAAACTTTATTTAACCCGGTCTTCCCTGCTTAAATAAAGTTTTGTTTTTTTCTGATTTGTTAAGTTGATAAACTGAGCTGAATCGTTCAGTCAGAAAGGGCTCCTAATAAACCCGTATTACTAAAGAACCGGTTTGAAACTGGATCTTTAGGCTCTTTGTTACCAGCAACCAATCACAAACTTTTTTTTTTTTGTTTTGTTTTTACTAAACTGGTTCCAGTGCTAAACACGAGCTCTTCCTGTCTCTGCCGGCCTCAAACACCTCAGTCAGCACCAAGCCTTCTCTGAGGCAGAGCAAAGAGCTGCTCTTATCAAAAGAAACCGACTTCATTTAGGAGACACATTGCTCAATTTAAGAGAAAATACTTATAAATAAGAAGTCTAATTAGCAGCAGGATAACGTGAAGTAGTTAGGAACCAGCTCTAGCTCCAGCCCTGGCACTGGAACCTCTTTAGCGGTAGATCCCTAAAAGACACGATTTCTTCTCATTTCTTTAGTTAAATCTACAAAAAATACCAAAAAAATAACATAGTTTGACACATAAAATAGCATTTAAGCACCAACAAGCTTTGTCAGGTGTTTTTAAAGCTATAGTCTGGGTCATTTTTGACAGGATGTCCTGTCCTACAGCTATCGGCCGTGACATGACTCGTAAAGCGTGGTGTATGGAGAAAAGGGCCGAAGTCTTCATCCAGGCTAGGCTAACGGCTAGCCAAACTAGGGCCAGTAGTTAGTTTTTCAGGGATATAAAACAACTAAATACACTAGATCATATTAAACCGACACGTTAGTTTGTTGCTGTTGCTGATGTCAGATTATCTCTTCAAAGACATGGCCTTCAGATACTGTTCATTTATAGATTTTTTTTTAATTTTTTAGACCTGACGCCTTTTGTTTTCCCTCCTCACTCGACCCACTGCCCTCATTCTTTAAGCACGTGCAGCCATCAGCAATGAAGCCGGGCTCCTTGGACCCAAAGCAAAGAAACAAGGTGTGGATTCAAACTTTTACACTGAACTGTAAACGTGAGCCGATGTAGAAGCCCGCCGGAACTTCCTCGGGTTGAAAACAAGGGGGGGGGGGGTCCAATTTTGGTCCAATTTTGGAGTGAAACTTGGACCATTTCTCAAGGGATGTTTGGTTTTGGGTGAGGAGGTTTTTTAAAAAAACAGACAAATGCTGCTCAAACTTTAACTTTTAGCCAACGGAGTTGTTTATTTTCTGAGTAATGGCGGTTTTACCCCGCTGCAGACTGAATGGCAGGTTAAAGCTTCCTTTCACTAATTTCCTTCGATAACCACAGTCTCACTCAGCCTGTTTCAACTTCAGACAGGATAAAACAGCCTCCGCAGTCACACACACACACACACACACACACACACACACACACAGATGTTCCAGAATACCACAATAACAACAGAGGCAGGCTATGAAATGCCCTGCGAGAGTTTTATTGCTTCACCATAGAGCTGCGTAACGCTAAGACGCGAGCAACGAGGAACCACTCAGGCACTGCGAGCGATTACAGGACGACGCGGAGAAAGTTGTTTGTTTTGTTTTTTTTTCCTTTTTCACCCCCCCTCCTCCTTCCCTCTGCCGATGACAGGAGTGGATGTGTGGGATCTGCAGCAGGAAAGAAAGCTGGCAGCTGGGGAGTTTTTCTGTTTGTTTTTTTTTTATTGTTGCTCTTGCCCGGAGCAAGGCAGATTGAAGAGCGGCGGCGAAAAAGAAAGAAGAAGTGGAGCGAAAACGAAAGGAAGGAGCAGATGAGGGTTTAAAGAGGATGTGAGGGGAGAAGGTTGGATGAGCCGAGGATGAGGGAAGGGAGAGAAGGCCGTCTCCAGTCAAAGTCCGAGGCGGGTCACGTGCCTGCACCAGTTGGACGGGTTTCTCCACAACCGCATGCACTCGCTTAGCCTTTTTCTTTTTCCTGCTCACGATCGTTCAAACGGCACACACACACACACACACAGAGCGTGGCTTGACTTTGACTCAGCCCTGTTATTTAAATAAAATGAATTCTTCCTTCATGGCCCCGTCAGCCTGAGCTGGGGTTTGATCTTTTGCGTACGTACCTGCTCACACACACCAAGGGTGTTGTGAAACTCACCACACACACACACACAGAGAGAGAGAGAGAGAGAGACAGAGAGACACTCCTCCTCAGAGCAGCAGGTCGCAGAAAGCAGCCGAACTGTCAGTGACTGCTGCAAACACACACTTCCTCTCAGCCCAGCTCGCTCTAGAAGAGAAAAGAAATAGGAGGAGGAGGAGGAGAAGTGAGGCTGGAAGGAAAAGGCAGAGTTGGACAAACTTGTGATGACCTGAATCCGAGTGGCTGGATGTGCGGCAGACTTGGAAGGGGTGCCGTTCTAACTCGGGGCTTTCAGCTTTCCGCCCGTTTCCCTCCCGCACCAGCCGCCGCTTCGCCACGGCGATGAAGAGGGACCGATTCCTCCTGGCTGCAGCCCTCACAGCCATCTTCTCAGCCGACTTCTACTTCGTCCTGCTGCCCAAGCTGCGCAGCCGGGCGCAGAGCGGCGAGGCGCGCGTCTGCGACTGCGGCCCCGCCAACGGGACCCTCGGCCTCCCAGACCTGGGGGGGCTGGCCAAGCCGCGCCTCTCCAACCGGACCCGACCGGGCGCCGTCCCCCCATCTGAGCCCGCCGATGATGGAGGCTCCAAGCTGGAGAGGCTGTTGGCTCATCCTCTGTACAACATCCGGACCCCAGACCTGAGGGCGGAGGAGAAGCTGCTGCAGGTGGAGCAGCTGATGGAGTACTACAAGAAGAAGGTGTCGCACTGGGAAAGGTCAGTTTTAGCTTCCTTTAGGTGGTGGGCAGCAACCTAATTGCCTGTGTGTGTGCATGTTTTAATTGGTCTGTCTGTTAGCAAAATATCTCATGAACCAGAGGACAGACTGTAAAAAAGGTTTGAGAAAACAATCATTGGATGTACATCTACAACTGATTAACTTTTGGAATTAAACCAATCAAAGATGTCCACCACAGCTAATGGAATTTATCAAACACAAAATTGGCTGTAACTCAGTTGATTTTACAGATGTTGGGCTAAAGTTTGGTGAGGCTGCAGCTGAGAGTCATTACCAACACATACTCTGAGTGCTAACACATTGCTTAAGATATTTGTTTAAACCATTGTCATTCGCTGTTGAAGTCAACTCCATCTGTCCGTTAGCAAAATATTTCATGAACCAGCGCACAGTTTTACATAAAACTTTCAAAATACAACCACTGGATGCTCATCTACAACTGATTAGCTTTTGGAGTCAATCTGATTTAAAACAGCTGTCACAGGCAGTTGACCTTAGCAAACACAAATTTGGCCATAACTCAGTCAGTTTTACAGATATTGAGCTAAAGTTTGGTGTCTTCATAGCCAAGAGTCATCCCCAACACATACTTTGAGTGCTTACAATTTTCACAATGTCTTTGTTTACAACTTAGCATTAACCTTTAGAGTCAATCCTGTCGGTCTGTTAGCAAAGTATTTCATGAACCACTGGACAGATTTCAATGAAACTTTCCGAAAATAATCATTGAATGTGCATCTAAAACTGATTGACCTTTAGAGTCAAACCAATTAAGGATGGCCGCCACAGCTATTTGACTTTAGAAAACACAAAAATGCCTGTAGCTCAGTCAGTTTTGCATGTATTCGGCAAATATTGGTGTGGCAGTCACTGAGAGTCATCCGCCAACACGTACCTCAAGAAACGCTGTAATTTATTTTTATTTAATTTGATGAATCATCGTGTCTTTTTATTATTTCCACAGTCCGCTGCAGTTTGACTTGTCAGGATTCGTTTGACTTTATTGTGAAAGCCGGCGCTCTGGGAGCACGTGTGGTGGCTTGTTGTAGGTGAGAGGCAGGGTCAGCGACACACCGGTCATCATCACAACTCATGATCATCAATACACTTTGTCCACACTGAGAGACACTCACAAGACAGTCAACCAGGAAGTTTAGATGAGCGTGTGTGTGTGTGTGTCCTAAAAGTCCAATGTCAGAGTGATCCGGGGCAGAAAACCCTCTCGGACGTGTCATCCTGACAGCTTCAGGTCAACAAACCCGTCAAGGCGGATCTGAATCTTTGGAAGCCGTCGCCGTCGTGACCGGCTTGCCGACACGTTCGCTCCGAGATGCAGACTTCGAGCTCCTGTGCCTGAGAACAAGAGGAAACACGACCTCTCGTGCTTTGCCGCCTTCATTCAATGCCCCCCCCACCCACCCCCCGGGAAAAATGACAGCTGAAAGATTTGTTGTTGCAAAAATGGTGCAACTCTGTGTTGCAACTGGAGCGCACTGTTTACCCAAGGTTGCTCAACCACGCTTTCCATTTCCGTCTCAGTTTGCGGCCTGTGGTCTGAGCTCGGCCAATGTCCCCTTCAGTCCGATATGTTTTGTTTTTTTTTTTTTTTTGCTCCAGTATCTGAGTTTGTTATCCAGCCCGTGATGGAGTTTGTTTGTCTGTCGCCCCTCTGCTGTTGCTATCATGTTACTGCTTTCACTTTAAAAAAAAGGCTTAAGGGGGGCTGCGGAAACATCTGTTTTCTGACAACAGCAATAAAAAAATGGGCGATAGTCTAAAGGGAACAATGTGTATGAAGTGGCCTTTAAAACAAGCAGTAAAAAAAAAAAAAAATGAATGAATGTTTATTGTCCTCCGTCTTTCATACCAGAGTTTTAAACTCGGATCACCTTCTGGTGAGAAAAGACCAAGCTACAACTGCTTTGGTCAAACACTGAAATTAACGTTATAATTTACCACAACATTAGTGCTCAGAGTGTGTGTTGGTGGAGGAACTCCGTGCTACTAAAACTGACACGTTTGTGTTGGCTAAGGTAGGTTTGCTGCGGCGGCCATCTTGCATTGGGTTGACTCCGAAAGGTAATCGATCGTTAGAGGTACGCCGGGTGATTATTTCCTGAAAGTTTGGGTAACAAACAGAACGTCAGCACACAGACACAGGCAAAAACATGTTTATTAGTATTTGTATTTTTTCCCAAATATTTGATTATATTAGAGACTAAAAGCCGAGAAAAACAGGCTTAAAACATTTATAAATCAAAACATTTTATATTTTTTTGCACGTTAATAACACCTGAAGGTCTTCGTGTTGCACTTTCTTCATGTATTAAACGAGGGCTCAAGAAAGAAAGGTTTTTTTTTTTTTTTTAAAGTAATGACAAACAAAGCCAACTGTGAGCCTGTCGCGGACGTCAAAATGATGAGAGTTATTAACACTTTGCGTCTAGTTGTCCTGTGAGCTCCTCACGTCTTTCACCGTAATCTTTAGCCCACCGTTTCAGGTTTTCTGCCTAAGCCGCGGTCAAAGCGGAAACTAATCAGAACCCCCCCCTGCGACGGAGCTGATTTAAGCAGATTTAGGTCTCTGGAAACCCGCTTCCCCGTGGATTTAAACTACATGGCTTTAAAGGGAAAAGCACGGCGCCAGCAGATTGACCACGAGCCCAGGTGAAGGAACGTGAATGGTGACGACCGGGCGTTCGCCTCGGGTCCTGTGTCACTCTCCTTAGCTTGGGCGCAGATGGCACTGAGGACGTGAGGGGGGGGACATGAACCCCCCCCCCAGATTTATGGTGACTCTGATCCATCCCCACCCCCCATCCCTCCCTACAAGTACAGAATTAACATCGCCAGTAAAACCGATGATTGATGCTCCGTTAATTTGACTCTTTTACATTTAAGCGTGCAGAGAGAGCCCAGTATTCGTGTTCCAGTGGTACACAAATTTAACAATCCCAAATAAAAAATTAAAAAAAACCACTTATTCTGTTGAAATCATTTGCTGACAGATTGGTCCCCCCAGTTCAGAAATCCTATCTGTGCCCCTGCTCCTCAGGCATAAGAAACTGTACAACGAGGCAGCAGCTGTGGCCAACGTCTCCCTGACGGTGCGAGACATGAAGTACGACCCGGATGCCGGCTGGCTGAGGTTCCACTCCGGGATCAACCGCTACGCCCTGTACTCCCAGGAGGATCCCGCCGTCCTCCAGCTCCTCGAGGACATGCGGACCATGGCGGTTGTCGACGCAGGTGAGGGCAGAGTGCAAATCAACACGGTTGTAACACCGTCTTGTACTTTTACATAATTTATGTACTGAAATCTAAATATATATATATATATATATATATATATATATACAAAAAACTGCTACTTTCTTGCCAATATAATGTCTTTTTAGATGTTTGATAAAGCTGTATCTGCTCTTGTTCTCTTACAGATTACACTCAGGATGAGAAAGCCTTAAAAGGAGCGTGTGATTGCACTCAAGGTGAGGACAACTTGTGCTTCTGTCATGGGAGGAGAGTCAGCAGGAAGTTTGGACTTTTACTGTGTGGACGCCGATCCCGCAGCAGTTGGACCGATTCTTGCTTGTAGCAGCGGCTTCGCTACATTTAGCTTCTCCCGTTTACAGTTTCTGCTGAGCTTCTTTTGCAGTCAAACCCCTTTCTGCCCACTTTGAGCTTTTCCAAACCAATCATATTCAAACATTCGATCCGACCTGGAAGAGCGGGCTTGGACTTTTAGTGTTTGTCACTTTTGGACGTTTTGAATTATTGACAAAAGTTCTCCCCGTAGCAACACATTAATTTCTCTTTTAATTCTTTAAAAAAAGCAGTTGTTATAGTTTTGTCTTCTTGTGCTCATTCATTTAGCTACGATTTAGCTTTCTGCAAGTGTTTTGCTCAGTTTCAGCTTCTTCATCAAAGTTCAGTGTTGAGTTCTCTGTACCGGTCCGTTGTGGTGAAGAAGGAGCTCAGCCGCAAAACTCTCTATTAACCGGAGGGTCTCTGTTTCTACCTTCACCTATGGTCATGACCTTTGGGTCGCGACTGAAAGAAAAAGGTATAAAGGCGGTGGAAATCATGGACTCTCACTTAGAGATAGGGTGAGAAGTTAAGTTATCTGGGGGGAACTCAGAGTAGAGCTGCTGCTCCTCCACATCGAGAGGAGCCAGCTGAGGTGGTTCAGGCATCTGGTAAGGACGCCCCCTGGACGCCTCCCTAGGGAGGTGTTCCAGGCATGTCCAACTGGGAGGAGACCCCTGGGAAGACCCAGGACACGCTGGAGAGACTTTGTCTTTCAGCTGACCTGGGATCGCTGTGGAATCCTCCCTGAAGAGCTGGAAGAAGCAGCTGTAGAGAGATGTTGCCTTTCAGCATGCATTATGAACATTATTGATAAAAGCCGGCCTTTTTTCTGTTTATATATTCTCTGTTTTTGTCCCGCTAGTGCCTTATCCACATCCGTGTGCACAGTAGTAGCCACACACCCATCACTCACTGCCAAAAGAGAAGGAAAAACAAAACAAAACAACCACCCAAACAATCCTTGGTTCTGTTTAAATTTAGGCTTCCAATACTTTCTCCTCATTTCAGTTCCAAACTGCGACACAGTCCGTCGACCACGACAGCTGCTCAGAGCGGCCTGGTTTGTGTTGCCTCCTTTCCAGACCCGGTTTGAAAGTAAACTGCACGTGATTGTTAACTAATAACACCCTGGAGGTTCTGGGAGCCCAGCGGGGGGAGGCGAGGCGAGCGTGCTTTGACTGCAACGTAGATCCAGACCGAACCCTCGGTTACTTTATCACACAGAACAGGCCGAGGATGCGGTCGCCACTGCCCAGCTGGCCTCAACTGGAGCGAAAGTGGCTCCGTAGACTTTCGTTGTCTTCCTGAGAGCTGACCAGACAGTAGGTCCCACCCGTCTTTCTGCTTCTGTTTTCCTGCAGTGGTGAAACCCAGCGGACACCACCTGAAGCTGGCTCTGAAGATGCGCAACTTCGGGAAAGCCATGTTCAAGCCAATGAGGTGAGGCGGACTCGTCTTTGTCCAACGTCACACAGGTTTCTCACCCCAAGGTTAAATACCTGACGAGCAACTGGACAGATCTTAGTGAGGCTCGGAGAAAGTAATGTGACCGCAGCCCGCCGACTTTTGCGCTTCTTGGCAAAGGTTCGGGATTAGCCACAGCTAACACAAAAAATGGCTCCAATACCTCAGTCAGTTTTGCTTATCTTGACTAAAATTTGCTGGAGTTGTAGCTGAGAGTCATCCGTAACGCCTGCTTTGAGCTCTAACAAATCACTTGAGAGGTTTGACCAGAACAGCTGTCCTCTTCAGTATAAACAGATTTAAGAAATCTAGGCCTTTTGTTTGTTTTTTTTTTGTTTCTTTTTCCTGTCAGAGGCCAGAAGGGGGCTCGTAAATCTCACGTCAAAACGCTGGTGTTCATGAAATCCCATCAGGCGTCTTACAGCCAGGATTAGGCCGCCTAACGTCATATTAGAGTAATCCATGTTATTAATGTCATGTTCCATCTTAATTTGCGTCTGGCTAAATTACACAGGCGGCTGTCGAAATGATAGGATTTGTCTTACTGATTACACACCGCTGACTAATATAACTGACATCTTTTGTTGATGTGTATGTGTGTGTGTGTGTGTGTGTGTGTCCCAGACAGCAGAGGGAAGAGGAGACTCCAGAGGACTTCTTCTACTTTGTGGACTTCCAGAGACACAATGCAGAGATCGCAGCCTTTCACCTGGACAGGTACAGCCGCTTTGTGCTGCTTTTGCTGTCTTGCAGTTTACGAAAAAAAAAAAAAGAAAATGACCTGAACTTTAGCCCAATTTTTCAACCCCACCAGCCCTAAAAGCCTTCCTCAGGAATCCTCACTTTGAGCATGTTAGCTGAGACTCCACATGTTGTTGTTTTGGCAGCTGATTCTCATGGGGGGGTCACACTCCAGGAGTTTTTTGGATGCAGCTACAGATGTTAAAACACCACATCTTCCCGAGGCACAAACAGCTCGCTTCCCCGACAACCTCAGTTGTTCCGCATGCAGCTATTTGCACCGCTGCGGGGCCGCAATGTTCCGTCGCGTGCGTTTCTCGCAGCTGTCTGTTAGTAAAATATCTCCCAAACCACAAAATGGACCTAAATGAAAGTAAGCTCTGGCTGTAACGTCTGCGGCTGATTCACGTTTGGAGTCGGTTCAAGTCAAGACGGCCACCGCGGCCCATCGACCTGAAAAAAACACAAAAACGGCCACAACACGGTCAGTTTTACAGACACCGAGCTCAAATTCGATGTGGCGGTGGCTGAGAGTCACTCGCCACACATGCTTTGAGTGTGCGGTCCTGTGATATTGTGTAACACTCAGCAAAACATGAACAACCGCTTTTAATTCGATAACATCTGTTTGCGGTAAAGTCGTGCATTTCTTCCTCTGGTGTGAGGACACGCTGCCACGATTTAAAAAAAAACACAACACATGAAGTGGTCTCGTTTAAACAGGTTTGAACGTCTTGGCGACAGTCGTCTCAGTTTGCAGGACTGTAGCTTTTTTTTTTGGCTTCGTCGAGGATTTCCCAACTTGCTGATGAGCGTGAAAGCCCCAGTGTTTGGGTGTAGACTCGTAGACATCGTTACACAGCAGCACTTTAAGCTGATGTGAGGTGATTCATCCTCAAACACAGTCATCCGAGCGAGACGGTATCATTAGGAAGCCACAAGCAGCGATAAGTCGTTTCACCACACAGGGCAGAAAAGCAGCAGGAGCGCCACGCCTCTGTCTGAAACAGTTCGCCCAAGTGCTCGAAATCGGCCCAAACGTAAACGTGTTACTCCTCCAAATGAAATGACGTCTTCCAGTTTGTTTTTCTTCTTTTATTTTTATTTGCTGTGTTCTTTTAATTGCGGCAGACTCAGATTGCCGTCTCTGTTGCGTCTGGCTGACGCTCATCTTTCTCACTTGCAATCAGGGGGTTGGGGAATAACAGCAATTGAGCGTCACGCGCAGCTTGTTTGATTACTGTTTGTGAGAAAGGACTGAAATATGGATGGCTTAATTACACGACGTGGAGGCTGTCAGAAGCTGCATTTGTGACAAGACTCGGTCAAATTTAAACAGAGAAAACCCACCAGGATCTTCATGGTTTGAACTGGTAACTCTTATTGTTGTGGAAGAAAAATGTATCTGTTTATTCATTTCTTTTCCTGTGCGATCCTATTAACTTCATCTGTAGGATTCTGGACTTCCGAAGGGTCCCTCCGGTAGCCGGGAGGCGACTGAACGTCACAGGAGAAGTTCTCCACGTGGCCCACAACGAAGACCTGCGAGCCGTGTTCTTCACCTCACCTGGTACCCACCGGGCTCTTCTAGGCCTTTCTTTAAAAAAATGGGTAGTTTTTTTTTATAAAAAAAAACCCCAGCTTCATACAAGTGAGAAGCTGAAGAATTTAACGCTGAAACACCCATGCCAGGCCAGTAGGTGGCGATAGCACTGATGTCAAAGCCCAGAGAAAGACCATTTGAAGCTGATCTAGCCCTCTTGAAACAGTCCTAACTGCTTTTTTTATATTGGTAACTATTTCTTCTCAATAATTAACCTTTTCAAACTTTAAGGATCAAAACAAACCTTCAAAATTATTTTTTTTAAAAAAGAAAAGTAAAAACTGCACAAAAGTGAGCTATTCAAACTTTCTTCCAAATTATTTGCTTTTAAAGTAAACATGATTACACTGAACTGATTTCAAAACTCTTTGTGAAAAATTTAAGTCCTTTTTTCCTCTGAAAAAAATTTAATTTCCACGTGAAACGGTGGAGCAAACGCAGCATGAAAGGCTAATTTTGCTCAATATCCCCATCACTGATTTCAGTTTGGTTTTTACACTTCACATTCAAAATTGTATAAATTTAATCTTTTCTCATGCTGACAGTGCTGCGGCTCCTCCTTTCAGTAAAAGCTCTTTCTGGTGATTGGTCAATCTGCGCTCCAAATATGGTCGAGTAAGAAGCCGAGGCTCGTTTATTGTTTTAGACGATTAAAGAAAACCAGACATCCTTTGGAAATCTGGAAGTTGGAGCTGAAATGGACCAATCTCTCATGTTTTAAATCCAACATCCGATAAACAAACAGGATAGGAAGTAAAAATACACCTCGGATTAGTATTTCCAGGCGTTTCTGCTCATAAATTCTTCTAGTTCGTACCTTCCTGATTGATTTTTCTAAAAAGTGAAATGACAAAATAGGCTGGAGTTACCGTGTGTCTTTCATTAAAACGTCATCAAACTCTGGATTCAAACAGAGCATTTTCCATGGAAGAACATATTAATCTTATTCGATATCCTGCAGAATCTTTCATGCACAGAAGCTGTGTAACTGCAGTGAATGTGTGAAGAAGTACGACCTCTTTAAAGGACCAGCAGGCGCATGTTTTTGTCGTTTGACAAAATGAAGAATTCCTCTCCGTCTGTGCTTTCCAATAACTTTCAGTTCGGGGCGGTGAATCAGCATATTGGCTCAGAGGTTTCAATATTTAATGTAACATGTTGAGTGGACCAGGGTTTTTTGTGTTTTTTTTTTAGCTTTGCATGTAAGAGTGTAGATAGGAACCATGATTTTTGTTGCTTGCGATCGCAGCATCCTGAGGAAGCCCACTCATTTAGCGTTGTTTTTCCACTCTTATTCCCCAAACAGCGAACAACACGTGCTTCTTCGCTAAGTGCCTCTACGTGTGCAAGACGGAGTACGCCGTGTGCGGCAGCCCGGACCTGCTGGAGGGCTCGCTCTCTGCCTACCTGCCGGGCCTCAGCGTCGCTCCTCGCCTCTCCGTCCCCAACCCCTGGACCCGCTCCTACACCTTCAGCGGCCAGCAGGAGTAAGACTTCCGACAAGCCCATACGTTTAACCTTTAGCCCGCAGTTTGGGCTTTAAAGGAAACTAGCCTGTAAAAAAAAAAAAAAATTAAAAAAAGTTGGTTTCTGACATGATCCCACATTTGTTATTTCACTCGTTTATGTTCCGCAACGATCCTCTCACCTGGTCTGTGTTTTCCCCTTACAGGTGGGAAGTGAATCCTTTCTTCTGCGACTCAGTCAAGCAAATGCATCCTTACAACACCGGCAACAGGCTGCTCAACATCATAGACATGTCCATCTTTGACTTCCTGATAGGTATGTAATGTAAAATCTGTCACAGCGTCGCGTTAAAACTGGAAGTTTATTGTCGGAATCGTCTTTATTTCTGTATTTATTTGAACAGGTAACATGGACAGACACCATTATGAGGTTTTCACCAAATTTGGAGATGAGGGGTTTCTTCTCCACCTGGATAATGCCAGAGGGTGAGACATTTACGGAGGGTTGGTTTATTAAGAAAAACACAGATTCGCGGCCGGGTTTCTTCCACTGGATAGTTCAGATCCTTTGAAGTGGGGTCAACAGTTACCTGTTGCAGAAAAGCTCTTTGAGCAAATTCGGTGTGCAGAAATCGAGATCAGTGCAAAGGGGCAGAGGTGCTTTTTGCCTGTGCGTGCACGTCTGTTGGCAAAAATATCTCATGAACCAGCGGATGGATCTGAATTAAACGCTCAGAAAATCAGCACTGGCTGGATATCTACAACTGATTCACTTTTGGAGTCAGTCCAGTTCAAGATGACTGCCACAACTAATTCACCTTAACCAACAAAAAACTGACTATAACTCAGCCAATTTTACAGATATTGAGCTAAAGATTGATGTGGTAGTAGCTGAGAGTCATTCACAACATTTTTGTAAGATTTGACCAAACTGACTATAAGTCCATCTCCTCTCATCAGGAGATCTTAGTTTAAAACTCTGCCATGAAAGGTGGCAGGAGATATGCATTCCTTTAAGGAATACTAGACATTTTTTGACTTAATTGGCTCGCTAATAGCTTGTCTGAGTGAGGCTATGATCAAAGTGGGTTTCATATCTAACACGTCCATCCCATTCTGTGCTCAGGTTTGGGAAGCACTCTCATGATGAGCTGTCCATCCTGGCTCCGCTGTCTCAGTGCTGCATGTAAGTCGTCTGTTGAACATCCCCAGCTGGGGAAAAAGTCGGGGCGTTGTGTAAAATGTAGATAAAATCAGAGAGCGATGATTTACAAATCTCATAAACCCATATTTTATTCACAATGGAAGAAAGTAAGCATGTCAGATGTTTAAACTAACTGTACCTTTTCTTTTTTGGAACAAAAATGGTCATTTTGAATGTGACAGACAGCAGCAACACATTTCCCAAAATGTTTTGTCAGGAGCAACAAAAGGCTGTAAACATAAGAAGAATCAGCTCAAGGAGTGTTTTGTAACTAATTAGACTATTAGGTTAAATGTCAACAGGTCAGTGGGAGGACTGGGTATAAAAAGAGCATTTTTAAAGAGGCTGAATCTCTTAGAAGTAAAGATGGGCAGAGGTTCACCTGTCTGTGAAAAACTGTGTCTAAAAACAGTGGAACAATTTCAAAAGAATGTTTCTCAACAAAATATTGGGAAGACTTTCAGTATTTCATCATATTCCATTTTCAGCTCGTTAGATTAACAAAAGAGTTCAAGAATCTGGAGAAACAGTGATCTGGGTAATTTGGCCAGACGCAGTGATCTTCGGGCCCTTGGGGGCCACTGCATTATAAACAGGTCTGGTTCTGTTCTGGACATCACTGCATGAACTCAGGAACACTTCCACAGATCATTGTCTGTAAACACAGTTCACCCTGACATCCACAGATGCTGCTTAAAGCTCTATCAGGCAGAGAAGGAGCCAGATGTGAACACCATCCAGGTGCTGTCTTCTCAGAACCAAAGCTCATTTCAAATGGACTGAAGCAAAGAACTGATCTGTGGTCAGACAGATCGAAATTTGACACTCTTTTTTGGAAACTACGGATATCACATCCTCCTTACTAAAGAGGAGAGAGACCATCCAGCCTGTTATCAGCACACTGTTCAAAAGCCTGCCTCTCTGATGGTATGGGGGTGCACTAGTACCTATGGCATGAACAGCTTACACATCTGAAAAGGAACCTTTAATACCAAACAGTACATACAGATTTTAGAATGACATGTGCTCCCATCCAGCAAAAAACCCCCAGCAAAGACGACCCAGGACTGTTGAACAGCTAGAATCCTCCATCAGAGCAGAATGGGACAACATTCCCTCCAAAACCTCCAGCAGCTGCTCTCCTCAGATGTTCACAGACTGTTGGTAAAAGAAGAGGGGAAGCATCATAGAGGGAAACATGGTCCTGTCCCAACTTTTTACAAATATGTTGCTGCCATAAAATTTAAAACAACCTTTTTTTTTTTAAAGGGACAATTCAACATTTGATGTGTTTACTGTTTTCTACTGTGAATAAAATATGAGTGAATGAGATTTACATTTAGATGGGATCACTTCCCCACGATTTGCTTCTCTTCTCCGTACATTAGGGTCTTGCTTCCTAACAATTTCAAACTAAGACGACAAAAATAAACCCTCTCTTTTCATTTCATCACCTCCCCCAGGATAAAGCGTTCCACTCTGCTGAGGCTGCAGCTCCTGGCCCGGTCAGAGTTCAGGCTCAGTGACGTGATGAGGGAATCCCTCCTGAGGGATTCGCTGCTGCCCGTCCTGACCGAGCCCCACCTGTTGGCGCTGGACCGCAGGTTACAGAAGGTCCTCCGAGCGGTCCAGCGCTGCGTCCGCAGGCTGGGCAAGGACGAGGTGATCACCAGAGACTTTATTAAAGCCACAGAGAAACCTCAGGCGACCACAGATCCGGAAGCGTCCAGGTAACAGGAAGCGGGAAGCCGTCGAAGCTCAGGCACGTCATTCAGGGGACTTAGACCAGACGAAGCCACTGTGAGGCTCACAAGCACCAGCAGAGTCAAAGGAGAGAGCCGTCATGCACTGGATTGATCAAATTTATTCTGGTCTACATAATGACTGCGGGGAGATATTTTTAAATTTTCAAATAAAGTTATTTTATAACACGAGACACGTTGCAGAACTATTCCTTACCTAAAAATAGCAGAGGTGTGAGTGTGAGTGGGGAAAATGTTTGCTTGAAAGCCCTTCTGGTTCACTCCACCCTGTTCTCCAGACTCATAATCCTGTTTCATCAGCGTCTCAACGACTTCACAACATTGGGTTTGTGTCGACGGAGACAAGCTGAGACTGAAAAGCTACCGCAATTACAATAGTTGTACAAACAGAAGGATGGAAACTGAGTGGGGTTTCCTGTGAACCCCTTTTTAAGGCTTCAGCCCTCATTATTTAACTAGCTCTGACTTCAGCATGTCAGAGTTTTGTTTTTAACGTCACTATGGTGTAAACCAAGTTTTTTTCTATAACCGCAGCTTCATAAGGTCTTCAAGGTGGTGAATCATGTCTAACAAAACGCACCGAGAGGCTGATGCGCACTAAACTGTCTCTCGCACCCATGGTTTGTAAAATTTAAAAAAAAAAAAAAAAAAAGTGTTTTTCTGTGGGGGTGATTCTGCCTGTCTGAAATGCAGACTTGCAGAATACAGCCAGGAAACAGCAGCTGGATGTCTCCCCCTGCTGTCCACAAGCGAAACTGCATCCTTTTAGACATTTAATGGCCCAGCAGGTAGGTTTTTTTTTGTTGTTGTTTTTTTCCTGCTTCTTTTAAGCACAATGAGCTGACTATTAATAAAGTATTGCCATATATTCCCAGTTGGGAACATGTTGCTTCATCAGGACATCTGCAGCTCTGTGTTTGGACTCCCTGGACTCAGAAGTAGAGGATCCTGGACTTCCAAACAGGAGAGGACTCATTGGTTTCATCCCCTGGTTCTGCATCTTTATCGCTCACCGCATGGCTCCACCATCTTCACTTTACTTTGGCGATAAGTGTTGGAGTGAACCCCGTCTGTTAGCAAAATATCTCATTTAGTGAAACAATTTAAAAAGCAGTCATAGGCTGCACATCTGCAACGCCTCGACATCCGGGGTCAGCCCAATTCAAGATGGCTGCCACAGCTAATCTACTGTAGCCTACACAAAAATGGCTGCAGCTCGGTCAGTTTTACAAATACTGACGTGGTAGTAGCCGAGAGTGATCTTCAACATGACTGCACAGAACGCCATTTATGAGGTTTGACCAAATTACTCCATCTTTTATCATCACAGGATGATTTTAGTTTAGATATCTGGAATAAAAGGCGGCGGCGATAATCTTTTAAGGAATTCAATTAAATCTTTTACCAGTTCAAGCCATCAAAAGTGAAGTTTCAGTTTGAAGAGCAAACTGTAAGATACTAAGTCTTAAAAAAAATGAAGCCTGACACAAAGGTGACTGATTTTTTTACTTTTTTTATTGCTTAAACTGCCATCTGGAACAATCTATACCAAAAAGGATAAACATCTTTGCACATATAGGAGGCGAAACTAAATACAGTGTAGAATAGAAAAAGAATGGTCCTCTGATGGCCTGCAGCTGTCAGCGCTGCGCAGCCATCGATCTCTCTGAAGGTCGGGCTGAAGCAGGAGGGACTGACTACGAATGTGAGCCCAGGTTAGGGAAGCTAAGGCAAAACCGGGACGACTGCGATGTGTGGCTACGAACGCGTCGGACTAAAAACCAAAAAAAAAAAAAAAACAAAGAAACGATGCAGCTATTTACATGAAAACGCGAGTCCTTCCGCCCTGACGGGAGTCTCTTCCCGATCGAGTCAGGACAAAACAGGATGCGCTGCCAATGGACACGAAGCCACATGTCACCACATCCACGAGGAGAACCTGAGGGTTAGGGAGAACAGACGACCAGTTTCAAAACGCTCCTCTCGCCGAGCTGCAAACGGTACCAAAGGAACAAAGGAAAACAAAACAAACAAAAAAAAAATAAATCAAGCGTACAGCTCAAGTCTGAGACAAAATCGAGACACGACTGATTATAGGTCATTTCTGGTAAAAGACAGCGAGGCAGGAATGAAAAGTTCAGCCTATAATTCAGTCCCATTTGGTGAACATTGTACAAAAAGAAAGAAAGAAAAAAAAAAGATATAGGATGCCATCTAAATAGTCATGAAGCAGTTAAGCGAGGGAGTAACAAACCCAACATCTGACAAAGTTCCTGCTTCCACACCAAGCTGCAGGACCTCCTTTATGTCATCGGATTCTTTTTTTTGTTTGTTTGTTTTGTTTTTTAAAAACACACGCTTCCATTCCCACCAGATCACCGGATGCCCGAAACATCACGCCGAGTTCAGCGTGAAGAACGGGTCCCGCAAGCGACTCGGGTGGAAAACGAGCCGGGAAGCAATGACACTAGTCTAAAAACGAACGCCGCCTGTCAGCTAACTCCGACTCACAAATACTCCGAACGTCCAGCACGCCCCGAAGACTCGACCTGCTTCAATAAACCTGGAATAAGCCTTTCCGTTTAGTCTGAAAAAGTTGTCCCGTGACGGGTTTGGTATTTATTTATTTTTGTTTGTTTTTTGTTGTTTTTTTTATACACAATACAAGTACATACTGTTGTGTCAGTTGACAAGAATCATCATTTATTTACTTTGTGGCACTGAACACCTAAAATAGAATTTATGGAAAAATAAGTGTTTACAAAAGACAGTTAAACATATAGAATTTTTAAAGTTCACCATCACTCCAAACCATACGTTGTTGTTGTTGTTTTTTTTAAAAATCATTTTCTCAATAATAGAACTATGATTATTTGAACTATACTATGATAACATTTGATTATAAATCATAGCAGAAGAGTGATCAAGTTATTTGGTAGATACTAAATAAAATGAATACTGAAAATCACTTAATACTTCTTGCTTTCTTTTCTAAATTTCGTATTTTAATCCCTTCAGAGTAGTCAAGGCAGTTCCTGTATGGTTGTTCAGATTTAAACGGGACAATGGGAGTACTTCCTGTCGGCGCTCCAGGGAAGAGAACATGCGTCGCGTTTTCTGCAGCTATGCATGTTTGTTTTGTTTTTTTTGCGCTGGGTGGACAATAATCAACATTTGGCACTAGCCTGGTAGCTGCACAATTAAAAAAAAAAAACAGAAGAGGAGAAAAAAAAAAAAGGATCTTGATTTGTACAAGCTCTCCCAAACTAAGCAAAACAGACGCATCGTTGTCTCGTCGTACCCGTTGAAAGATAATCGGAAAAAAAAAAAAACAGCAACTGGAGCGTCACGTTTACGGCTGAAAATTAAAAAAAATAATAATAATAAAAAAGGCTGACAGTTAGATGCAATCGTATTCTCCCTGCTTTCTACAGTTTATAGGCTCTGTTCTGTGTATCTAATCGAGCTAACTTGTGTCCAAAAGGAAACTGCTGGGGAGCAAAGCAGCGGTCTTCACCTCATCTGACGAACAAAATAAGAGAATGAACAGGGAAAAAAAAAAGATCATAATAAAATGAAATAAAAGCGGTTTTTAAGGTCTGATTGTCTCACCAGTCTGAGACCCTAAAGCAGATCTCCTGCTTCGAGTTGAAATCTAAAACGAAAGTGTAACCAGCAAATATATATACACATATATATCTGTATATATATATATATATATATATATATATATATATATGGAGATATATATATATATATATATATATATGGAAGCTAAGTAACGTGATGTAACTGGGTTTATAAGGTAGCAAACAGCAGCTGGTGAGTGGCTAAAAGTCACCACTGTGTGGCAGGTTGTAACAGCAAAATCATTCTGTGAGGGCAAAACCAAACGAGGGCTAAAACGCAGAAAGAAACGGGAGCAAAGAAAAGAAAAAAAAAGAAAAGCTAATTGCATTTGTGGACCCTGGGTCTGAAAGAAGAGAAAGAAGGTGAGGGGGGAGGGGGGGGGGGGG
>NC_051446.1:12999922-13073850 GCF_001649575.2 Kryptolebias marmoratus | reverse complement strand
GAGGGGGGGAGGGGGGGGGGGGGGAGACGCTTCCCTCAGACGGACAGCGACACGAAGCTGTTGTACTGTTGGATGTTGCGTTTCAGGATGTCCGAGCACGGGCCCAGGACGCGCTCGAAACGAGGCCGGTCCAGCTTTACGCACTTCAGGGGCCCCCGGGCGACCACCGTGGCGGCGCGGGGGCGGTTCATCAGCAGAGCGATCTCACCTGGAGAGGGCACCAAAGAAACAAGCTCACAACTTTGGCTCTTAAATGGGAACCACTAAGAAAACAACCGACCGATCTGTGATGATTAGATTAGATTAGATTAGAGGACACTGGTCCCGCATTCCTCGCCAACCATGAACTGAAAACTGAATCATATTTACGACCGCACGGCGTGAAACGATATTGCTGTAATTCTCACCAAAGTAATCAGATGGTCCTAATCTTCCCACTTCAACAAACTCCTCGTTCTCCGAGCGCCGCTGCAAAACAGCCGCAGAACCCTGGAAAACACACACACACATTATCTTCTTCACCTCCTCGCCTTTGCTGTGAGCTGATGTTTTTGTTTGGCCGTTCACATTAGCATTTAAATGCCGCCGTCAGCAGACTCCTGAAGTGACGTCACACGCAGCTCGCCGTGTCTACAGAAGCAAACATGGACGCTACACACGTTAGCGTGCTTGGATCAATTCTGAACTTGCTGTGCAATCAGAGCCGATTAAATTGTTATCTGCCACGCTTGTTTCGGCCAGCTGCTTCCCGCCTACTCGAGTGCAGAACTGCACCTTTGGAAGGGAGAGAGAAACAAATGCTGGTATCGATACGATGACACCCCAACATTAGCATCATATGGTGTAGGTTCTCAGTCATCCAGGACATCCAAAGCTACTTAACTTTTATTCTGTAGTTGAAGATGTTTCAGTTCCCATCCGGCAAGCTTTGGTAATTCAGAACTGGAGTGTGTGGAGTTCTTTAACCTGCGTGACGTTGGTATTGATAATATACACACACCCCTACTTCCATGACGTAAAATCAGGTGAAATGCGACATGACTGTTCAGACTGAGGCCGCTTTGAAAAGCACGAGATACGTGTCCAATCTAGTACCACGTACGATGAGTCTGATTGGAAAGAACTGGATTTGTGACTAAATCAAATCTGAAGTGGGCAGCTTTCGCCGGCAGCGTGAATGTAGCAAAAAGCACAATTTCTAAATGGAACATTATAAAAGCAGTTAAAATCCAACAATGCATCTGAAATGTGTCCAACCGTTTCGACATAACTTGTAATAAATTTGGTAACTAACTTAAAACGAATTGTGATTTAAAAAATTTTTTTTTTTTTTTTTACACAATAAAGTTCCTGTGTATTACTGTCTGAATGCTGATTGTTGACATCTTACAATCCTAACTTAAGGGCCGCAAAAAGTAAGCTGTGCATTCCTCTGCTTATACTCCACTTTCCTTGTTTGGTGTTATGATTCTGTCAGAGGCAGGCCTGTCACGATAAACGATAAATCAATTAATCGCACTATAAATTAAAATGAGGTCGGTAATTTTCATTTATCGGCGTTGTTTCTTCCTGCCTCTCTCTTTTTCTGGATGTCAAAAGGCTCTGATGCTCTTCACTGACCCCTTCCTTTCTCTTAGCGTCAGGGGGCGTGGCCTATCGCTTCAGATAGCCAGCTGAGGCACATCGGCTCGTACCTCTGCAGCGTTAGCAAGCTAAAGAACCGCTGTTTGATATTAAGGGGAAAAACGAAATGGAATTGGTTTCCAGCTGGAAGTAACAGCTGCGGTGTGGGAACACTTCGGATTCAAACCAATGACCGAGGCGAACCGCTGAACCTTTGGGAGCCAGTATGTCGCATTTGTGCTTTTGTTAGTTTGATTATTATTTTTTGAAGGGCAATTTAGTTTACAGACTTCATAATTCGTACTGTTTTGGTTGAATGTAGGTTGTATTTCCTTTTTTTTGTTGCTGTATTTAGTTTTTATTCAAGTACATTCTTTGTTAACGGAGGCTGAGAGTCCGTTTTATTTTGGTTGTTTTGTTTATTTTATGTTCCAGTTCCAGTGTTAAGTCTTCTTTTGACAGTAAAGTTTATTAATCTTTGAGACGATCTACTTGCACTATTATGTTATTATCATTACATTAGTTCAAAATGGACTCCAAATGATATTATCGTTTATCGCAATAATTAATCAGCAAAAGGAAACCAAATTAGTTTCTTTGTTTGTCTTTCTTGTTATATATCAGTGTCTAAAATGACCTGAAGTCAAACCTCACACTTAAATATGAAACATTATGTTTATATCCATGGAAGTTTTGCGACAAAACCTAAGATATAATTGATTTATTAGCATTAATCAAGAGATTTGTTTGTATATATTTTTATTTATTTTAATTAGGGCTCAATAAATGATTTCTATAGTTTGCGAAAACTTTAGACTGCCTGTAAAATGTTTGTCCACCTTTACAAAACCTTAAAGAGTTCGGATTACTTATTTCACATGAAAGGCTTGTTAAAGATTATTTAACTTAAGAACGAATGAATGAATGCAACAATAAACACGTCAAACAGTAGGTTAAAGGGAGGAAGTTAAGTGTGTGTGAAAGTGAGAGGGAGGTTGAATAACAGCAGACCTCTAAGATGATGAAGAACTCGTCCCCGGGCTGTCCCTGCACCACGATCTTCTGTCCGTCCTCGAACTGGACCGGTTCTAAGGCATCGGCCACCGTCAGACGCTCCCACTTGTCCAGAGACTCTGAGGACGGAGAACGCAGGAAACATTTCAGCTGGGCCGACAGACAACGCTGGGAAGATAAAAGCTCGAACTTGTTCCAGTTACGTCGTAGTGAGGGATATTTTTACATGCGCTTTCATGTTATTTTAATCTCCATGTCGAACACCAGTAACACGCTTTTATTGAGTCTATTTTTAAACTTTTGGAAAGAATGAAATTAACCCACCTAAAATGGACACTTTCCTGAGGAATTCTTCGTACATCTTCCTCTTTCTCAAAGTGCTTCCCTAAAAGAAAAAGGACGTTTGTGTTACTGGAACTCCAAAGGCTTGGACACATTATTTAACCTCCAGGCTTTACAATCTGGTGCTCCACAGTATCTAGGAGAAGTTTCCTCACCATGAGTATTCTCCTGTAGCTGTCTCTGTCAATGCCCCACAGCTTCACGTTGGTCTTGGCTCGGACTGTCGCCGCCCTCGGGGTGCCGTAGATCAGCGCCAGCTCGCCGAAGCTGCCACCCTCCCCGATGCTGGTCACCCATTCGTTGTTCACGTATACCTGTCAGATCAGACAGGCGAGGATTTAAAAAGTGAACAAAAAAAACCCAAAACAGGGTCTGTTTTAAGCCAAGCTGAGCGGACACTCACGTCCATCTCCCCTTGATCGATGACGTAGAAATTGTCGCCCTCGTCACCTGGAGATACACAACAATGCATTTAGTGTCACGCCAATGAACTATTTAAATAACTTTGCATTCACGCTTGCGAAATGTAATCCTACCTTGCTGGATAACAGTTTCCCCAGCAATATAGGTGACTGGAAACATTGCATCAAATATATCGCTGCAAGAGAACAGATCGAGTTGCTGCTGAACACATGCAAACATCCAAAGTGAGTTTTTAAACTTCCACAGAATGATTGACGGTCCGTACCTCCTCTCGTTGTCATCCAGGTGTGAGAAGAGCACATTCTTTTCGATAGCTTTAGCCAAAGCAGCCATTGTTTTGTAGTCTTTTGGAATGACCTTGAACACCAGGGATAAAACAAACAGTATTTCTACCAAATACAGGAAAATATTGTTTGTGTTGTATTTTCAATTGTCCGTGTCGGTCTGTGCCGACCTTTCTGACGTATGAGGCTGCGTCTTCCTCCGTGTAAACCTCAGCGCTGAAGGCTCCTCTTCGTCGGCGGCCCTTTACCACGGGGTTCATGGGTGGAGACACCTCCTCGTCGCGGGAGTCTGAGCGGGAACTGCTGGCCTTCTGCTGGCTCTGGATCTGCTTGGCCTCCTCCTGCGGGAGCAGGGAGGGACGGGGGAGTCAGAAAGGAGAAAGGACAAAAAAAAAAAAAAAACTGGGACATCTTTGACCCACAGAGATCGGTTCTGCATCTCTCCTCAGTGCAGACATTTTCAGCTCTTGCCATCAGAGACCGGGAGCGCCACAAAACTGAGCTCAGGTGACACACTTGTCCAATAACTTTTGTTACTTTTGCCTAAATATGAGCCAAATAGTCATACTGATTACCTCTGAATTAGTCATGATGTTCAGTCATTTTGTCAATGGCAATATTACAGTCCATGTCCTGAAATAAACTCAACTTGCTTTGTATTGAATTGTTTTGTTACTTCTAATACTGCCAGTGAACAAAACCTCCATGAACTACATCTCAATAATCTAAATCTCCTATCACAAGATTTAGAAGCCAAATCTCTATTTACCTTTAATCCTTTTAGTGTAACTGATTACATTCTTTTAAAACCACATATTAGTCACAGTTCTTTCAATATTTAAGCAAAATTACCCAAATTGAAGCAGATAATTAGCTTTGTATCCATCTAGTTTTAGATTGAAAGCTTCACCTAAAGGATCATAATACAAAAGAATAAAATCTGGACTGAAGCGGCTGAAAAAACAAAATGAGGACAAAAAAAAAAGTTACTTGTTATGATTTCATCTTTCTGGGTCTAAATGAACTCAAATGTCACTTTTTGACAAAACTTTGAAACAAATCATGATTTAAAAAGAAGACTTTATAGAAAGTATATATATATGTGCATTGATTAAAGACGTGTTTCTGTTCACTAAGGATGCTTTCAGTGTGAGCAAACCAAAACATGGTAACAATTAGAAAACAAATGTAAAAAACTACAAACAAATGGAAGGTTACACATGCACAGCAATTAACAATAAAGCAGTAGAACCACACTAATTTGACAACTATGCATTTTGCTTTTTATGCTAAGAGCTATTTGTCTGCTTTTTTATACAAAACTTCTGTTCCCAAACACAATAATAAAGAATTAAAAGTTAAAAGAAACACTAAAGCATTGATAATATCACAAAAACAAGTTGCTTCAGGTCACTATGAGAAATGACTTTAAATGAGTACAACTGACAATTTAGTGACTTTCTTTCAAATAAATGAAAGAACATAGTTTGTATAAATATCAGCTAGCCTATAAAACAGTGAGTATCAGGTGTAACAGATGTCGTCACCCTGGATTCATTTTGGCACTAACCAACAATAGCAAGTGAAGTAGTCACGAACCTTCTCGAGCCTCTCAAAGTACTCTCTGAGGAAGGCCATGGGCCGGTCGGGCCTGGAGGTGCACAGCTGGACAATGCAGTCCTTCAGCAGCTGCTGAATGTTGTGTTTCTGCACATACTGCTCACACTCCCTCAGACTCCGCTCCTCCTCGCTGCTCGTGCTTCCAGATGCCATGACGACAACCGCAACCCTGCTCTGTGACCTCTAACCTTTGTGCTGGAGAAGGAGGAGAAAAAAAAAGGAAAAAAAAAGCAGCTTGATGTCATTTCAGGACAGCCCAACACGAATTTGGTCGGGTAGCTGAGAACAATACAAGCGTGCGAGGAGTGTGTGTGTTTGTCAGGGCGAGAGCCGGACAGACAGAAAGCAGGGGAATGTGAGAAAAATCGAGCCGGAGCGAGAAGGCATGTGGGGGGGGAAGGGGACAGGGCGTTGTTTTATCACTGTGGAGTGCTCCTAAGAAGTGAAAACTGGTCATGATGATGTGATAACACATATGTGATTCAAGAGAAGAGACTGAAACAGACAGACGCTCTGTCCTAAGCTCATCTGTGCAAACCCCCCCCCCCCCCCCCTCTCTCTCTCTTCAATAAACCTCTTTATTACAGAGACACAGGAGCACATTATTTGGACTAATGGTGAAAGAAGAGTAAGTAAATCAATCTGCTGTAAACAGGCCATAAAAGCAAGTGCACACGTTTGAGTTCTCGTCATTTCACACCACAAGAAAGTTTCTGGGCAAATCAACCTGACAGATCTTTGATCGGCCGATTAGCACTGCTAACAGAAGGTTCCTCAGATCGCTTCGAGCCTCATCTAGCAGAACGGGGCCTAAAACAGGAAATCCCTCAACTCTGGCAGTGATCAACATGTGCATGTCAGACGAATAAATGAGCGAACAACAAGCCCTGTGGAGCAAACACAACAATCCCATTTTGGGCCTGCAAGTGTAGTGTGCATCAGGTAATAGGAATCAAATAATTTCTCACATGACTTGGGCCAATCAGGGGTTACTCCACATGAGTCTGACTTCATGCAACAATGTGCACTTGCTGTGGAATCTTGACAAGCTCGTTTGAATCGCTAAAATCAGTAAATAGTAGATTATACACGTACAAACTTGTAAAAAAAGGTAATATAAATTGGTTGCACCTACTTTAATTGTTTGAAAATATAACACACATTTTAAATCGTTGACTCCGTTGCAAATGGAGCAGATTTTCCTCTGCTGCCAACCAAATAATGAACGTCAACTTGGAAAAAAAATGGCTGTCGTGCTCGTTGACCTTGCTTAGAATAGAACTAAGAGGTTAGATAATAGTACACATCAAGTGAACAACAAACGTAACAAATATAATCGCCTTTACGGTGAGTCTGAAGCAAATGCCCCGTCTGTAGCACCGTCTAGGTCAGGAAGGCTTCACGGCGGCTGAAGAAGTTACTCACAGCAGGCGGATAAAGGCTTATTTACGAGCAGCTCATGAGTTATTACCACCGAAAGCACGACTAAAATTGAAAATGAACGTTGTTTAATATGGCTTAACTATTTTTAGCCTGGGTTGTACGCCAGCAACTGCGTTTGGTTTGATGCCTGGCTGGCCTGCTCTCTGTGCAAAGGCAAAGCTGTTCTCCAGTGACGCCATCTTGAGTTTTATCATAAACAAACGAGAAACGCAGGAAACAGAAGTCACCCATTCGGGGGTCGCAGACTCCACGAGACAAAACGAGCCAAATACTCACAAGAAACTGTGAAATCCTACCGAGCCTTTCGATGGAGACTCGGGGTGTATGATATTTCTCAAGCGCAACGTTACCAGATCCTCCTCTTCGCTTCGATTTTTTTTCCGAGCCCTGGACCGCTGCCCCACCGGATACGGCTGAGAACCAATCAGCAACAGCCGCTGACGTCAATTCTCCCCGTTCTGACATGTGAGCCCGTAACCCATGGCAACCTTAAAGGGGACGACACGGAAATCGTGACGTCAAGGAAACGGCTAAATGAAATAAATAGATACATATCTGAGTTGAAAAGTACAAACAGCAGTCTATCTGCGGTATTTTATATGGCCGAATAGCCGAGAAATGAAGAAACGTAAACGCCGGCTACCCAGATAAAGACTTTCTTGTCAGGAGCATTTTTCTGTAAATGCTGCTGAACGTTAACTTTAAAAAGCATTTAAATTGAAGTTAAAATATATGCAACATGGAAAGATGTTGAAGCTAGAAGCACTCAGAGATCCGCAAACCTCCACCAAGACCCATTATCATTGTGATGTCATATTAGGACTGATGGCATCGTAGTCAAGTGATGTCATCACTGAGAGTGCTTACCTCCACCTAGGCCATAGGGTCGTTAAAAACTTGTAGGTTCCAAATCGTGATCCTGATCACCACCAAAATGTAATCATTTGTTCTTTGTGTCAACCTCAACTATTCCTGCAACCAACTTTCTTCAAAATCTGTTAATTACTTTTTGAGTAATCTTGTGCACAGACAAACAAACAAACACTACAGAAAACATACCTCTTTGGCAGAGGTCAATAAAATAAAAAGTACATAGGTCTGCTGTAATTTGACATTTCTGCTGGCCTATAGATGTAAACCAACTAATTCGCATTCTCTGTAGTCTGCATCTCACAGGGGTGGTGGGAGAGTCCAAACCTTTGTTGGTCCGGTTTAATATAAAAATGAGGAGTAGTGCAAGAGAGGAAAAGCATATTGAAACATAACAGTTTTATTTATGAGAATTTTTATTTTTTCCTTCGTAGTTTAGAGGTAAAATCAAATGTACTCATAAAGATTTTGTGAACACTGTACTAGGTCGTTCAACAATAAAATGCCAGTATCAATACAATAAATACTTCGAATACCTTAATAATAAAAGACAAATAAAATTAGATTGGCTTTCAGATTAATTAAGCTGATTGAACATAATATAGCTACATTTTATAACTTCAATAATTGACAATTTGTTTTCTTGTTAACCTTAAAAGAAAATTAGACCAATAAAAAGTTCAAAAAAAAAAAGAAACTTGATCAACTGAACGAAAATCGGCAGTAGGACCTCACTGCAGAAGCCTCCCTTTGTTTTATCCAATCAAATAACCAAAACAATTCCTCGTGACAAGACTGAAAGCACAATTGACCAATCAGCACCCGAGTTCTCCTACATAGGCGGAACTTATTTGATATTGAGTCGTTTCGGCCAGTCATATAAGGGCTCTTAACAGCGTGGCCAATAGAAATGCGAGAAAGGAGGACTTAAAGTGTTATCGTTGGCCAATCGCTATGCACGTAAGAATGACGCATCCTCCCATCAGCTGTTTTTGTTTTGCTGTGCGAATGCTGGAAGTTAATAACGCGATAATAACAATAGTGTCGCCCGAGTGAAGGAAAACAGCCCCTGAAGGAGGGTCTAGCCGTGTTTTGTTTGGATTTTGGCTTAGCTAGTCCACTCGGCGGACGATGTGTGCAATTTGTGCCAGCCTGCCCGGACATTCCTCCTCCTGAAAGAGTGCGAGCGTGGCGTTTGGAGGAGTCGGCGGCGGAGGGGGGGGGGGAAACATAGGAGGAGGAGGAGGAGCGGGCTCCGGCGGGCTAGATCGACCCGAGCCACAGGCCTCCAACCTCGGACGGCGAGAGGACGGTGATTCGGGCGGTTCGGATGGAGTCCCGGAACGTGTCGGAGGACCCTGGCGGGCAGCGAGGCTTCATCTGCGCCTCGTTCAACCAGGACACCACGTAAGCGACCTGCGGGTCGGCGGGGCCGGGCCCACACAAGTCAACTCAATTTATTTATTTATTTATTTTTCCTTTTAAAGCTCCTAACTGTTGCCTAACAATGTTTAGCTGTATTTAAAAGCGCTGATATGGTTTCTGACGCAAACTGACGCGCCGAAGGGTAGAAATTACACGTTGGTTTTTTTTGAAGATTAAAATTTAAAGATGAGCTGGAGCTGAATTAGGCCACCGTGTTAATCTTCAGGCCCTGTTGCACATCAGACTGCTCAGTTCCACTTCTGCAGCTTTAAAATAAATCACAGGATTATACAGTTAAACTGAAATATCCCCCCTCCTTTAAGTGTTGCTTAAGTCTTTTGTCTTCCAATACTTTGTATCCTGTTAAAGGATTATGTGAGGGTTAACAAAGAACCACCAGACAAGACCTGTTCAAATTACTGACTTGAAGCAGGTGTTCCTTTTTTATAAACATCTGTTTCGGCTGTGATTATATCTAAATAAAATTACTTCCTTAGTCGTAATAAAACAGCTTCTTTTTTTTTCTTTTTTTAGGGAAATGTAAAGATTTTAATTTCAGCTGTTACCTGAACAAGAACTGAAACCTGAAAGACATCCTGTCTCATGAGATACTGTGTAAACATGCATCTTGTTTACGCTGAATGCAGAGGAAATATCAATAAATCACAAACCTTTTCAACCTTGTTGTAAAGTTTTCAGCTACACTTCATTACAATCGCTGTTCTTGTAAATCATAATAACAGCTCTTTTTTTTTTTGTAAGAGTCGGGTGTCTGTGGTGGTAAGAAGTGCTTCCTTTTTTTGTGTTTTTTGTTGTTTTTTTGTCACAGTTCTCTGTCTGTGGGCACTAAGACGGGCTACCGCCTCTTCTCTGTCACAGCTGTGGACAAACTGGACTGCATCCACGAGGGAGGTACGACTCCTAACTCGCGATCGCATTGCAGCTCCTGTGCACATTTGCCTAAAGATTAAAAAGAAAAACAAATTACTCATACAAATTGCTACCAAGTCACGAGACATCTGCATATGCTGGCTAAGCGCGAGCAGGGTTTTCTGAGCCGTCAGGTTCTTGTTGGTCAGACAGTGACTAAGATGGACTGCAGCGCACAGTAAGCACACACTGAACAGTTTATTAATCCTCAAAAAGGATGAAAGTCATTTAGAGAAGGTTTGAGCACAGAAATATTCTTGTGGCTAAAACACGATGGCAGAAAACCCATGGCTGATGTGCGTGTTTCTGCTCTTTCCCAGTGGAGTGTCCCGATGTCTACATAGTGGAGCGGTTGTTCTCCAGCAGTCTGGTCGTGGTGGTCAGTCTTTCCATGCCCCGGCGAATGAACGTCTACCACTTCAAGAAGGGAACGGAGATCTGCAACTACAGCTACTCCAACAACATCCTCTCGGTCAAGCTCAACAGACAGGTGAGGACAGGACGCCGGTCGTCACGCTGCCTTTGCTGTGGCGCGTCGTTGTGCTCATTTCCATGTCCGTTCGCGTCCCTTCTCATGTCGACGTCAGCGGCTCGTGGTGTGCCTGGAGGAGTCCATCTACATCCACAATATCAGAGACATGAAGCTTCTCAAGACCCTGCTGAACACGCCCGTCAACCCCTCAGGTACACAAGAGAGGCGCTTTACTGCCTTTTTATTTTATAAATCCTAAACAAACAGGTTACAATCCAAATCAAATGCAGGACTTAACTTTTTGAACTGACCGAAAAAGCCGTTTATTCTATTATAAACTCAAAGGAATAGTTTGGAGGTTTCAAAATAGGGTTCTGTCTGTGGAAAGGATAATTAATATCTTACCTGTTGTAGATAGATGTTTGAACAGCATCAGTTTGGAGACACAGGGTTTAATTCAAGCTGGACAGAGAAGCTGCCAAGATCTTTAAATGACACCAGACTCAAACATTTCAGAGCGGTTTCCGAGAATCCTCTTTTAATAGACCTCTGCACTGCTGTCGGTTTTGCAACGCACATTTATTTACAAAGAATTTTGCGTTTTTTTGCAAGTTCAGCTAGCAGTAGCACGTCCGGTTCGGCCTGGGTGCAATTCCGGCAGAAACGTCATAACATTTCCTCCAGAATACATGTTTAGTGGGAGATCAGGAAGACTGGAGTTGGTTTAGGACGGCAGAAATGACTGAACTGGATGGACAAGCTAAGAATGGCTAGTTCCAGCAGAGCCACTTTTAAAGTGGATTACTGTCGTCTTAAAACAGCTCCGGTCTTTAAAATTTCATAGCGGTTCTGCAAACATTTAAACCTTTAAATGATGGAGGCAGAAAATTTGTGATTTTTCTTCAGGAACCCTAACCCCGAGCTGCACTGCACCTGTAGTGCTGCATTTCACACTTGCAAATAACCATAGAAATGTCTGTATATAACTGTGTACTGTTAAACCGACGGCAGTATGAAGGGCTTTAAAATGGTGTTCGAACAAACCGCTTGAAAACCTCGGAGAATGGAGTTGTTTAAAAATGGCAGCAATCCACTTTTGGTGTTAGCTGCATTCGGACATTAGCCATTAGCTCCTCAGTCTTGTTAGAATTAAATGTTATTTCTTGAAACTGAGGTTATTCAAAGAGCTTTTACAACAGGCAAGATATTAATCGATTATAATATTTCCACAGAACCCCGCTTAAAAATGTCCAAACTATTCCTTTCACTTTGCGTCGGCTGCTTGAAGCTCATTACTTCCTCTGTCAGAGCCCACATCATGTTGTTTTGAAGTTTGCCCAATATCAGGATGCTTTAAAAAAAAAAAAGGTCCAATAAATACTCAAATAGCCCATGCATAAAGTCAAATTATTTGTGGCTGCACAAAGTGCATAATGCATAATACATGTTTAGTGGGTAGTGTCCTGTTGTAGTTATTACCTGCAAGCGTGAAAATTTTAGGTAAGGTTTGGGAGCAACTCAGTTTGATCATATCTTGGGTATTTATGTAAATGTCAGTTTCTGCATTTACTGTATTTTCTGCACTATAGGGCCCACTGGATTATAAGGCGAACTGTCAATGATTGGTCCATTTTCAAACTTTTTTCATATACAAGGTCCCTCGTCGTGCACCTCCCAATTCTTTTAACTTCACGTGGACCATGCGCGCCGCGCTCCATTTAAAATGGACGATTTCGGTGCTCTAGCGGAGCTGGTTCGCCTGTATCAGCATTTCTATGATCCCTCTATGAGAGATCACAAAGATAATCAAACGGCTCAAAACTCACGGAAGAATATTGCACTGACGTAAGCATCAAGTATAAACGCCTCCACCGCTCACCGTGCGAAGAGCCCTGCGTGACTATAACTGAGCCTTAATGCTGCGAGCGGTGCGGCTTTGTAGTTTAACCAAAGTCGTACTAAAACATTACAACTTCTTACATATATAAGGTGCTCCGGATTATAAGGCGTACTGTCGTATTTTGAGAAAATTGAAGGCTTTTAAGTGCGCCTTATAGACGGTAACTTGATTTTCAGTTTGATTTAGATAAAAAAATCTTTCCTTCAGTTCAAGATTAATACAGGCAACCTGATCAAATCTGTGCAGTGTCAGCTGACAGCAATGCTACTGATAAAACTGAGCTTCTGTGCAACCCTGTAGGTCTGTGTGCGCTGTCTGTCAACCACGGGAACTCGTACCTGGCGTACCCCGGCAGCGCCACCATCGGAGAGATCACGGTCTACGACGCCAATAACCTGGTGAGGCTGCGTGGCACTCTGTAGCTGAGGATTTATAGCTTGTGGTGAAAAGCAAACCCGTGTTGCTGATTCAGACGTACTTCTTCTGCCCTGTAGAGCACAGTGACTCTGATCCAGGCCCACGACAGTCCATTGGCGGCCCTCACATTTAATGCCTCTGGCTCCAAGCTGGCCAGTGCATCTGAGAAGGTGAGAACGGGATTCCTCTTTTTTTTGTTGTTGTTGTTTTCTGGTTTCATTACTGATCAGTACAACTGAGCGGCTTCCTCTCCTCCACAGGGTACTGTAATCAGAGTTTTCGGTGTTCCTGAGGGTCAGAGGTTGTTTGAATTCCGGCGAGGGATGAAAAGGTGAGCGTTCATTTCTCCCGTCATGGCTGGACATGGGAATAATCCCAACATTACTGGCCTATGGACATAAACGGCCTAACTGTACAAATACACAGACGAAAACATCTTTAGCTGTTCATTATTTCAACTTTTTGAAACAAAAACAAACTTAAACTTGTGTCGAGCGTTACATTTCCTTTTTGCTGAAATCTTTAATCGAGTCTTAACGTTTGCGAGTTTCTGTTCCTCATTTGTGTGTTTCAGATATGTTAGCATCAGTTCATTGTCCTTCAGCGCAGACGCTCAGTTTCTGTGTGCCTCCAGCAACACTGAGACCGTTCACATCTTTAAACTGGAACAGCATAGCCCCAGGTAAACACTCATACTGGTTATTTTCACTTGACCTTTAAGTCAAAATGCAGCACGCTGCTGTTACACTCTTAAGGTAGTAATCTCACCGAGCTGCAACTGAAAATAGATGAATTTGTAGTTGCAGCCTCACTGAGTTGAGTGTTTAGGTTCTATTCTAGGCCGTGTGTTTTATTTTGTTGCTCAGCTTCACCAACATTGTACTCCCCTTTGCTTGCTTTGTGCCCGCCTCAGCAGCCGCCCCCACATTTAGGATTTAATTTACTGGAGGACACTTTTGAAATTAAGATTCTGGACCAGTTTTTTATTAGTTTTTTAGACCTGGACATTCAGGGCTGTAACCTCGGATGTTTTCTGTCATATAAAAACTCCCGTGCAGGTGTCAGAATACAACTTCAGTGCTCTAGAATTTGTGGAAACTAAATCGAGAAGAATTCAAGAGGGCCATGACAAAGTTGAGAAACATTTGAGATGGGTTCGAGACTTAATTGAGAGAGGCTTGAGATGAACGCAACGAAACTGAGAAGGGTTCAAGGCAGAACCAGGTCACCAACGACAAAATTGAGAAGGATTTGAGTTTGGTTGAAGACCCTCATGACAACTCTGTGACTAGTTTGAGACAAAATGTTGTCTCAATTTTTTTTTTTTTTGAACATGTTCAAAAGTCAGTTGACAGAACTCGGCCAAGAAAATTGAGAACATTTCCCAAATTCACTGGTGTTTCTAATAAAAAGTTAGTGAAAATGTGTGGTATTTGAAAAAAGGGTTTTACCTTTTCAGTAAACATCCATACCTGTGGTCAGTTGACAGGACGTGCTGACATGACTTGCTTCTGGAACATCCCACGGCAATAGCAGGGCCAAAACCTATTTGTTTAAGGTAAACACATGCAGTTATTTGGCGTGTTTGCTTATTGCAGCACTGCTTTGGGGTCAAATGCTGCAAAAAAAAAAACAATTCGCTAGAATTGGGTCCGTATGTCAAGCTTGAGCTGGAAAGATCAAACTGTGGTAGAGAAATGACCTCATTTCCTGATTGACAGCTTTTTTAATTAGCTGTGAAAAGTTACAACTCAATAAATCCAGCCTTGTAAAATAAATCCTGACAATTTTTTAAAGAACTGCATATCACTTGCTGCCTTTCAGGCCAGATTTTAAGGCTAAGATCAACTTATGTTAAGAAATGATGGATTTATAGTCATGGTCAAATTAAGGTCGGTTAGATTTAAGTATGTGTTGCGGATGACTCAGCTAGGCGCCAAATTTTAGCTCATATATTGAGCAAACATTGCATTATGGCCATTTTTTGTGCTGGCCAAGGCTGATTAGCTGTGGGAGCCTATTTGCATCCAGTGTCAACATCGAGTGCGTCATCCAAATCTGTCATGGGATATTTTGCTGACAGACAGATCAACACAATCGTGCAGGTTGATAAAAAGTTGTAACTCCAAACTACTAGTGGTTCTTTTTTGCTTAAGGGGCTAAAATGAGAAATTCTTTAAAGTTCTTTCTTCTTCTAGCAGGGAGTGTGCTGAATTTAAACTTACATCGTCAGCAGTAATTTAATCGCGGGTAAATGTCACTTTTTACGTCAGCAATTCTTGTTTCCCTGCAGTCAAGATGAAGAGTCCCCCACGTGGTCGGCGTACGTGGGCAAAATGTTCACGGCTGCCAGCACTTACCTACCCACCCACGTATCCGACATGATGCACCAGGACCGAGCGTTCGCCACCGTGCGGCTCAACATGTTCGGCCTGAAGAACATCTGCGCCCTGGCCACGTAAGAGACCGGCGGGACGGCTGGGTCAGAGTAAGTGGCTGCGCGCGGCTTTGGTTGCCCTCTCACGCGTGCTTTATCTGTCAGGATTCAGAAGCTTCCCCGCCTGCTGGTCGCGTCCTCAGAAGGCTTTCTTTCCATCTATAACGTGGATCCCCAAGATGGAGGCGAGTGTGTCCTCGTTCAAAAACACAGGTGTGTGCGTGTTTTACCCTTTTTGTGTAACACCGGACAGCGTAATAAAGTGTTTAAAAATGTCTGTTTCCTGTCCCTACAGACTCTTTGAGTCTACCGAGGAGCAAGAAGAAGAGAAGGAAGAGGAGAACCAGGAGGACGTCCCTCCACAACCAGCCAGCCAATCATACGCTGCCACTGTGGCTCTCCCTTCAACCCCACCCTCCTCCACCACCCTCATGGGTAAAAGTGTACATTTTCATGACACAAGATGATCTGAACCGAATAAACAAGGTGTCTAGTTTCCCCCATACTGTATTCTTAAGGATGATTTTTTTTCTAGACTGACTAAAAGCTCTGACTGTAACTGTAGACGTTTTGGAGTTAGTAATATCAGCTTCATCAGTGTTTACAGATCTTTATGTGTTGCAAGGAAAATGGGCAACAGGAGCAGTTTAGTGAAATGTGCAGACATAAATAAAAATACAGTATCAGGCAAAAAAACAAACAGTTTGTTCAGTTCTGGGGTTTAAAAGTCAGTGGCTGAGTGACTGCTGACCTCGTCTGCAGATACGGACGGTGCTTTAAAGCAAAAATGCCTCACTTGCCCAGTTCTTGTGCGCTTCGACATATTTTAGCTGTTTCTCTTTTTTTTTTCTTTCATGAGAAAGTCCTTCTCACAGTCACCCTTTCATTCCCACCATTCTCTGGCAGATTTAGTGAGTTAGTAGATGCTTAAAGTTGAGATTCATAACGTCTGTCAGGTTCTGTGTCTCGTCTGTGTTGTTTTGTTTTTCTTACTGGAAGGACGTGACTCGGTTGTTGCTCATCTGTTGCTTCTTTTATTTTTTGCATTTCTCTCATGTGCTCTACATTCTTTAGGAAGCGCTGAACACCGCCATTCCAAAGTTTTTGGCTAATAGCTCTTTGGGGATCATCTTGTTGATGCAAAAAAAAAATATATTTAAAGTCGGATTTTACTATAGTCTGCCGCTGAAAGGCGAAATAAGTTTGCTAGCGTATGTGTCTGCGTACGTTTGACTGTGGTGTTCACAAGATATCTCATGAACTACAAGACAAATTTAAATTATCCTCTCAGAAAGTAATCATCAGGTTTACATCTACAACTGATTAACCTTTGGAGTCATTCCAATTCAGCCTTATCCAACACAAACGTGGCTACAACTCAGTCAGTTTTACAGACACGGAGCTAAAATTTGGTGCGGTAGTAGCTGAGAGCCATTCACAACACATAGTCTGAGCTCTTGCTGTGAGATCAGCATAACTTCAAGATTTGATTTGACATAAGAGGATCTTAGTTTAAACCTCTGGCATGAAAGGTGGCGGGGTTCAAGGAATGCTAGAAACCTTGAACAGAAATAAAGTGTGACAGAAACCTTTTATATCTTCTACGTCTTTGTGTCTCTCCAGGCTACTCTGAAGACGGTGGAGCGCAGAGGGGCGAAGTCATCCCAGAGCACGAATTTGCAGAGGGCCCCATTTGTCTGGACGACGAGAACGAGTTCCCTCCGGTCGGCAACCAGAGTAACTAACCCGAATCTCCTCGCTTCCCAAGAACCCCTCGCCCCTCTGTGTAAAAAAAAAAAAAAAAACAGTTCTTGTTTTAAACAGAAGGACTGGGCAGAAATATTCCCGACGAGCTGAGACGTTTCGGCTCATTTACCGCCCCAGACGTCCCCCCCACCTGCTGGCTTTGGGTCGAACCTCCGAGAGTATAACTTCCCAGTGTTTCAGTGTTCTGCATACCCCTCGCTCTCCGGAAGGAATCTGGGAAAAGGAAACTCTAAAAACGGGGTGGGAGGTCCAAAAACAAACAAAATAAAAAATAAAAAAAATAAAGCACCTGCAGAACATTTGCTCTTCCCATAGACAGACTTAAAAGTCCTACTGTCATTTCCTATATGATGCCAGTACCAACAGTGTTCGACGTTTGTAAGCAACAGAACTGAAACCCTGACAGCAACATTACATTACTGTTACTCAAGTTATGTTGTTTGGTTTATGACGATTTGTGAACCCTTTAGAACTTTCCGCATTTCTGATTTTTAAAAAATTCTTTATTCTTATTTTTTAAATGTTTCCTAAATTTAACTTCACATGATCCAATATTTTATATTTGTAGATAGAAACATGCCTTAATCCCTTGCTTTTGGTATATTTGAAGGGAGTTTATGCATTGTTTTCCCCAAACCCTCTTTTTTTATTATTTCTAACAATATACGCGGCACCATTTCCACATCTGTACGGAAACACCGAAAGCGGCACAAAGCGCTATAGTAACTGTGCCAGGCCTGTAGGTGGCACTGTTCTGCAACCCCGAAAATACACCAAAACCATAAAACAAGGCGTGGTGCGTGCAGATAAAGCTTACACCCTGGGGAAGACCTCAGGTTGTAGGTTAGATTAAAGGTGGGGCTATAACATCATCCTTTTTTTTTTTTTTTTTTGTTTAAGGGTTGCGTTTTGGCTGTCTACATGAAAACAAGGGTAGTGTTTCCATTTTCAGCTTCCTAAAACTTTCCTAAAACTTTGTTTTTGTGAGGACACGAGGCTGAGAATCTAAAATCCTTTTGCATATTCACAAAAATCGTCCCATGTGGACAGCCCCATAAGGTTAGATTCGGATTGTGTATTTTACTTGTCAATTTCAAAACAGTTTTTACTCTTTTTAATAACAGTTTTTTTTTTTTAAATAGCATTTTTTGGTACAATAACGTCTACTTACGAAAAGATGCCCTTACAGTTCCCTTTAGAGTTTGCCAAAATAATTCAAAATTAGTGTCTCCATCAGCGATCGTACACCATCTTCTATCATCATGGTTCCCAGAGATAAAAAGGTCCTTCTCCTGTTTTCTTTTTCTCCAAACAAAGGTTAGGGTTAGGGTCCCATCTGTCCACCGTAGATGGACAGTAATTTTAAATATTAACTGCTCATCCTTGCGCTTTTTCTACACACAGATAAATAATATTGGATCTTTTTGAGCTCTCCGTTTGCCTTTAGGTCACCAAAGATGTGATTATGTTTATGCAGAAATAAGAGAAAAATACCAAAAGGTTCACAAATGTCCAAACGCCACTGCATGACCTGTAAGTATTACAGTGGGAACAACCATATGATTAAGTAGTATTACAGTGAGACTGACGATACCCGAGTGGTAGAGAAACTTGTCCGGCTGCTTTCATTCAAGGGGTCGGATTCTCAAGAAAGATGTTTTAAAACTGACCTGATTTTATTTCAGCAGCCTCTCTTCAAGCCAAATACAATGGGGAAGAATCCCTGATACAGATCAACACCTAAAATCTGAAGCACAGTTCATGTTTTCTATCCAGCCTACGCATCTAAAGATTGACCATCGGGGTCTTTCCATGCATCAGATCCATGAACTTCTCAATGGGCATTAAATGTGTCAAACCTCCACGTTCAGCTGGAGTAGTTTACTCAAGAAGGGGAAATTAAAAGTAAAACACTATTTAAGTCCTGACACATGACAGATGTATTATATTACTTGCTGATGCAGCTTTGATACTAATTATGGTAGCAATAGAAGAGACTAAACACCTCCGGAGTCACAAACGTAACCTGAGATAATATATTTGGAAGAGTCGACTCTTGTCAGGAGGAGCGCTCAGCGGCTGAACGCTGGAAAACACGGCGACGAGCTGCACTTTACAAAGTTAAAGTCGTCGAATTTCTGTGAGATTCTGAAGACCTTTTTATTTACGTGATGCCGAACATGTCAACACGTAACGCATACTTATTTTTACATTAATGTATTCCACATTGTTTTGCAAAGTATTTTCATTACAACACATAAACTTACCATGTGTAATTATATATTGAAGATTTGTACTGTATGTATAATGTGTATATATAAAATTTATATAGAGTACTTGTGTAAGCGATAACCTGGTAATTACACACGATTTTCCAAAAGATGGCGTCGTTAGGACACCCTTAAACTGGATCGAGCTGTTCAGTTCTGGACATTGAAACAGAGACCCATTAAACCTGAAAGTGATGCAACCCCTGAACTGGCTCATTTGATTTTTTTCATTTGTATTATTTACATGTCTGATGGCTGGTTTGAGTCTTCCAACATAAAAGCTCCCACCTCTGGAAGCATTTTTTTTAACAATGTCTCTTTATTTATACATTTTTAAAAAAAAATCAAATTATTGATCATACAAAGAGTTACACCACTAAAAATAAATGACCAAAGTTCAGCCGCGTATTTGTTTGCACGTCTGCTGCATCTGGACGTTGAACCTCACAAACACATGCACCCATAAGACATGTGTCTCCACATGTCTGTCCATCAGTGTTTCCTGCGAGTCTTTATGTCCTCCCGTGGCACTGTGTAACATCGACAGACAGCCTGTGTTTTATCACAGCAGGGCGCCGCTGATTTATCTGTGCTGTAGTCTGCTGTGGATACCGACTTGTCAGTAGCAATGTCCCATAGCAGCTCCTCCCTTTCGCGGGCGACCCGTCGTGCGACGAGCTCGTACTCGGGCGTGTCGAGCCGCAGGGGGGTTTCCTCGGCCTCGTCGCGCTCCAGATCGAATATCAGCAGCGGGTCGTGGAGCTGCTGCTCTCCTTTTCCACCCCCACATGCTTCTGCTCCACCTGTCAGGAGAAACACACGCCCTCTAAAATTGGAGAAGCAGGGTTTGTGTGTCCCTCTGCACCGAAAGACAAAAGGCAGGAAATGATGTTTTTGTCCGTCTGTTACCAAAATATCTCCTGAACCACTGGACAGATTTAAATAAACCTCTCAAAAAGTAATCATTTGATAAACATCTTCACCTGATTGACTTTTGGGGTCAACCCAATTTAAGACCCTTTGCAAACACAAAAAGTCAACCTTGTTTCTTAGCAAGATATCTTATGAACCGCTAAACAGTAATCATTGGATGTACATATTCAACTGATTAAACTTTATAATCAGTCTGATTCAAGATGGCTGCTGCAGCTTATCAACCGTAGCCAACACAAACATGACCTTAACTCAGTCAACGTTACAGATAATAAACTAGAATTTGGCGTGGTCATCTGATATTTGAGAGTCATTACCAACATATACTGTGAGCGCTACTCATTGCGTTATTTTTTGAAGTAAAGCTGATTCAAGATGGTTGATACGGCTGCCTTAGTCAACACAAAAACGGCTATAACTCAGTCAAACTTGCAAATATTGAGCTACAATTTGGTGTAGTAGTAGCTGAGAGACATCCTCAGCACGTTCTCTGAGCACTAACAGGTTGCCCAAGATCTTGCTATATCAGAAGATTGCACACGTTATCTTCAGACTTTTACCAAAACGTCTTTGACCGCGTCCCTTTTCTCGACATAAGATGATATTAGTTCAAAGCTCTGGCATTAAAAGCGATGGGTGATGTTCATTCCTTCAAGGGATGCTAGATCTTTAATTTTATATGGATATGGACTATATCTGAAAAAAAATGGCATGGTTTATTTCGCTCCAGCCTATCTGATTTCCACTTTAAGAAAATACCACCGGTTAGTGCCTCTGTGATGACATTGTGCATACACTTCACCACAGGGGCAAAACAAGAAGCTATGTATTAAAAGACAAAAAAAAAAAAACCATCATCAAAGCTGGAAGGCTAGTTTTGCCAATAACAGTGATAAGAAGAGGTGTTTTAAACGACTTGTATTTGGTCAGCACCTGTGATGTAGAAAGCTTTGTATTTTCCTGCTCGAACCGCTTCCAGGTCCCCAAACCTCCCTGCAGCGCCGCTGTTAGGGTGGAAGAGAAACTGCGAGAAAAAAAACCAGGATGACCTCAGCTTAATGCACCAGCTGAAACGTAAACATTACATTTAAGAAATATTCGGACGTCACGACTGGTGTGTTGGCGCTGCAGGACAACATTTGTGGCATCGATGCCATCGAGGCGTCTGTCCGAGGGGGGAGTCACTCCGGCCAGGGACAGAACAGTCGGGAAGATGTCCATACCACTGCCATGTGAGGAAAAGAAAAAAAAAACAAGACTCTGGTTTTTCTTTCACTTCAGCAGTATTTGATTTTCTTATGCAGGGTGATCCCATAATTTATATTCACATTTGTACTGCCAGCAAGCAAAACAGCAGGTGCTTTAAAAGATTCTGACTCAATTTGTTTTGAAATTGCGAACAGACAAGTGAGTAAAGAATTATCCAATTTTCCAAAGCGAGACATTTTAACACCTAGTAGCTGCATATAGCTTGTAAATGTTTTGTAGCCTTCCAACATTTGTTAATCTCTAAAAGCCTACTAGTTTTAATGAAATTCATGGGCCTTCTTGAGTGGAAAATCCTCTATAGGCCTATTTTTTTTATCACATTAAGGTCAGGGCATTTTGAGAGACATAGCAAAACTGTTATATCTTGACATGATCCGTTTTTTAAGTGTTTAGGCTAATTACCCTGACTGTTATCATCTTCAGCTGCTTCACAGACAGATATTTAAATGAACGAACTCCTCTCTGTCACACTGCCACTGGGTGCTGTGTAACCCATGAGTACAAACACGCCTCAATGGTTCACAGTTGGAAACATGCTCGAAATATCTTGATTTTTTTATTTTCATTTTTCTACAAACATACCTATGATGACTCCAGCCTGCACGTTTTTTTTTCATTTTATGTAAATTTCTTTGCAAACTGCACCAAGCTTTTTTTTAGATGTACATTAACCTACAGTATGACAGACGCTGAGTTTTTGCTGATCAAATGGGACATTTTTACTTCTTTGGACTCGTTTAGAATCCCTCTCTGCTAAATTTGACTATCTACTTGTAGCAGGCCAGAGCCTTAAAAAGCCAATTAAGGTCTACAACCTTTCTAAAGTTGTATGTAAATCCTCAAAAATCCCTTCCTTCACGGATTTACTTAAACAAAACTTTGCCCCACTAAAATATCTGACAAATGTTGCTTTATCTTTCTTTATGGAGCCTGGTTTATCTTCTTGTCTGTATGTTGTAGTAATTAGAATGTGCGTTTTAGTAAAGTGAGCATGCCTGAGCAGGGCTGAGCTGGTGGTGTTTGCTGGGATCCTCCCAGGCCAATATACCACTGTGGGCACCCTGTGACCTCCCTCCCAGGTGGTCTGCTTAGCTGAACCCCCACCTAGCACACAGGTAAAAAACATCACTTCTCAAATAAGGCCTTTCAAAACAATACAATGTACTAAGTCTCCACCCACTGAGTCACACAACAATCCCAGTTTTAAAGCTTTTAAATGAACTGGTTTTCACTTAAAAGTGTTTTATACCTTTATTTGTCTGCCACTTTCCCGTAAAAGGTCCCACACTTCCTGCATACTGGCACTTCTGTTCCCAAGGACCGTTGTCGCCTAAGACGTGAACGTGTGTGATTATCATATTATAGGATTCAGTTAAAGGAGAGATAAATCATGCAGCTGACTAACCAGTGAACCAGATAAGAGTGTTGTCGTTATCTGAGGCGGTTTTTAATGCTCCAATCAAACCGTCCAGGTCCCGCAGACTGGCAGTGTACGCTCCGTCACTTGGACTGCGAGCAGCGGGGGTGTCGGGAGAGAACGGAGGGGCCAGTGGGACGTGCATGTGCGCTAACGCCACGTAGAGCAGATACGGCTGTCCTCGAGCCCTGAAAAATATCAAACGATCTGGTTTCAGAAATTAGCGAGATGCCGTTCGGAAACAACTGCAAATCCTCCAAATCACCACATCAGGAAGGCTGCATGACCAAAAGCAGCAGAAACTGGTACGTATGTCGATGATGGAAACATTTCATATGGTTATATTAACCCAGAATAATCTCTCTGTGTGATGGTCCATTTAACTTTTCACTTTTCTTTAAAGGAATGTGAATTTTCCAGCTGGAACAAAAGACTAGTCAGTTACCTTCTTGAATGAAAGCCAACTTTACTGTTGATAATATGATAACGTCTGTGCTCAGTCACATTACCTCACACTGTTGCGTGTCTGTGTGTCTGTGCATGTTGACTTTTTTTTTTTACAAACAGCTGTAAACAGCAGGGTTCACCACCCTCCTCCTAAACTCCAAACACACACACCAAGACGATCTGCGTTCAGAACAGCTGCTGTACAAAACCTCTGAAGATTTAAGGAATTTGCAGCAAATGTAGCTGTTTGTATCGGAATATATTTATTTTCCAAACCAATTTAATCTAACTAAATACAGCAGAACTCATCTTCCACCGGACTTTGTTTTATTGGACAAGGTGTTGTTTAGCCCCTGTGCAGTAACTCTTCTTAACTATGATCAAAAATAATATGAAAACGATCCAGTGTATGGTTGTGGTTAAAATGTCAGTAAGAAATTATAGTTTTAGCAGTTTGGTTTAAAGGTACTCACTCGTATTTAGATTTGTTAAGTAAAGTATGCAGTGTGCTTTGTTTACATTGAGTGCATACCCACATTTCTGAATTATAAACCAACATATCTAGAAAACTACTGAAGTAAACTGTACCATTTGATATAGGTCAGGATAATCTTCATATGTTTGGTGTCATAGTTTGCAATGAGCAATATGTGCACCAGATTTTCACAACAGAAAGGCACTAAAATATAACCAGGCATAATTTTACTAACTTGTTTTAAGTCACTTGAATGCAACTATTTGCTTTATTTACTTTAAAGTGAGTTTCTTACTTCATTCATTTTCCGGTTATTTCTAGACAAAAACAAAAAGTATTTCTCCTCATTTTAGAAGTGTTTCCTTCTATTCTTTTAGACTGACACTCAAAAAAGTCAACATTTTCTTGCAGCACTTTCATTTCACAAGGCAAAACAAACTAAAGTCTTCAATACACAGTGAATATATGTATAAACTGTATATAAAACTTCCTAAACAGGGTTAACTTTTTCCCAAGACTAAAGCAGGTTTTGTGGCTTTTAGAAAGATTTATTTCATAAGAGTGATGATAAAAATGTCTCTGTTGATTGCAGAGGTTGCAAACCCGTGACTTAATGTAAACACATTTTAAAAACAAAAAAAATCTGCTCAATTTATATCACAAGCATACAAACAAATGCACATCCATGTTAGTTCTCTAAATACTTTAGAGACAATATACACATAGGCGTGTCAAATTCCAAATTTCTATGTAGTATAAATTATTTATCACAGAGATCAGTAAGCTACTCTTTGTTTTCCACACTTTGTGTTTGTTTGCATCTGTGTTGTACCTTGCACTGTGTACAATCTTGAGTGCGGCAGATTTGTACTTTTCTGTTAGTGTCCACAGGTCAAGCGGCTGCTCCACAATGCTGCTGTTTTCAACCAGAGGAAGGCCCACCTCGGAGTAACAGCCTCCATGTACGCTCCTCCTAAGTCTGGAGCGGAAGAAAGGTTTGAGGATGAATACACAGCTTGGGTTTTTTTTTTTATCTGCACGTGTGAACGTTGAGCTGTGACATTGTTGTGCACTGACGCTATGCGTGTCGGGGTAATTACGTTACGTACAGCCCTACCTGATCACTTCAGGTCCAGCTGAAACACAAGGGGCGCATGGGGGAAGGTTATATCCTGGAGTGTCAGTACAGCCCATGTCATTACTGTAGGGAATACCTAAGTAGTAGTCAAAACCTATCCAAAATACAAGAAAAACATCTCATGCAATAACGCTTTGAGCTATAAATACATTACACAAGGCTGTTGTCTTGTGATGAAGCAATGAAAGATTGCAGATGATAGAATTTCCCTGATTTTCCTTACTGTTTTTATAGAACAAAATGATCATATATTTCTTCTTTTTTGGGTTGCTCCCTTTAGCGGTGGTCACAGTGGATCATTTGGTTCCATCTCACCCTATCCCAGCATTCTCCTCTGTCACACCAACTCTCTGCATTACATCCATAAACCAAACCAAACATCATAGCATCTCTCTACCAATTTATCAACATTCCATTTTACTCAGCTGTTCTTATGTCTTAACCCACCCCTGACACTTGTCTCCATCCACTCCACCCTGCCTGCTCTCTCTTCTTCACCTCTCTGTTGCTTCGGATGGTTGACCTCGGGTACCTAAACTCATCCGCCTGGAGTACCTCTCCTCCTTGCAGCTTCATTGTTCCACCTACATTTCGTCTTGCTTCTACTTACTTTCATTCTCCTTCTCTTCAGAGCATAACTCCACCTCTCCGGGCTCTCTTCCACTTGCTCCCTACTCTCACCACAGATCACAATGCTGTCTGCGAACATCATAGTCCTCGGGGACTCCTGCCTGACCTCATCTCTTAGCCTGTCCATTACCACTGCAAACAGAACAGATCTCAGAGGTGATCCCTGATTTAACTCCACATTGAACCCGTCTGTTACTCCTAACACACACCTTACCACTGGCTTGATGTGCTTGTACATGTTCTGCACTATCCTCACATACTTCTCCACCACACCTGACTTAGTTATAGTTCCTCTTGTGGCACTCTCTCATACTTTTTTCTCTAGATCTGCTAAGACACAGTGCAACTCCTTCTGACCTTCTCTGTACTCCTTCATCAACACTCGCTGCAATGCAGTAACTTAACACTTTTGGCTTCTACTTCTGGGTGGAAGGGTGCAGCAGTGGTTAGAGCTGTCACCTTACAACAAGAAAGCTGCAGAGTTGCTTTCGTGACCCGGGGCCTTTCTGGGTGGAGTTTGAATGTTCTCTCTGTGCAAGTGTGGGTTTTCTTCGGGTTTCCTCCCACATACCAAATACATGCATGTTAGGTTCATTGGTAACTCTTAAAGTTTTCCCTAGGTGTGAGTGAGAGCGTGAATGGTTGTCTGTCTCAGTGTCTCTGTGTGTCCCTCTGATAGACTTGTGACCTGTCCAGGGTGTCCACCGCCTCTCGCACAGTATCTGCTGGAGACAGGCACCAGCTCTCCGTGACCCAAAACAGAGAAGCGGGTAAAGAAAATGGATGGATGGATGGTTTCTACTTCTAACCCTGAGCTAGCAGACAATGTCCTTAGGGTTTCTCCCACAGCGCATCTCTTTTGAGAATAATACTAGTCTGTGTGTGTGTGTGGGGGGGGGTGGAGTCACGAGTCACTGTGCTCCATCAGCTGCGAGTGTGTTGTCCCATAAAACACAGCTTGAGGAGGTTTGTGATTAGTGTCCCTGTTTAGTTTCTTTCCTGCAGTGAGGCCAGTGATCTCCGAAACTTCATGTGGCTGGAGGGGCTTAGAAAGTCTAAGTGCTCCGTTGGGGGGCAGAACGTAGCACTCAAATGGAAAAATACTGAGCAGACAGTGTTGTGTAAGAAAAGCGGACAAACTTGTTTTTAATTTTATTTAACAGATGCATCCATTTACCTGAAAGTGTCACACTAGGTGATTTGTTTATTCTGTAGGTTTACCAAATGATATTGAAGAAACCAAAAGAAAGCCAAACTGGTCACTAATTTTTTTTAGGTCAAACCTTCTCCTACCTGATATATGTATATGTAATTTTCAATCAGAGTACAAATCCCCACCTAAGATTGATTAGGCCCCTATTTGCCACCACAGCAGCCCTGATCCTTCAAGACATGAACTCCAATAAACCTCTGAAGGTGTGTTGTTGCGTTTGGCTTCAATTTATCAGAAGCAGATTCTTTAGGTCTATGTTGCAACATGTGGTTTTCAAGAATTTGACTTATATATCCAACAAATGTTTGTAAAAGTGGAAAATGTGTAGAACAAGTCAACACCATAACCCTCGAGGGTTCCTTAAACCATTCTTGAACCGTTTTTTTTAGTGTTCCTAAAGTAAAAAGGACACTGTTATACAGGGATAACATTTTCACAAAGAGGAGTACTTCGCCAGCAACAGCATATGTCAAAGTAATATTCACATACATGAAGTTCCCGGTGACAGTTGCTCCATGGTTTACGGCTGATGATTACATGCCAACTGGAGACGCGTTTAGGGGTAAACACAGAAATGGCACCATGACCGGTTTACAGCTAAGTGCATTAACCTTTTTTCATCATTTTGAGCTACAGTAGCTCCTCTGTTGAAGGGAACACACCTTCACTTCACACATGCATCAGTGAGCTTTAACTCTCCACCCCAACAATTTGGCTCTTGTTAAAGTACCCTCAAACACTTATATTTGCCCAGTTTTTTTCTGCTTTCAATACATCAATTTCTATAAACTCACCCCTCATTACTAGGTGCCGTAATAATGTAACCTTGTTAATATTTTAAAAGAAATAAAAGAAACATAAAGAGGAATAACTGCTTTACAGAGCACCAATAAATAAAAAGGTTGAAACGAGGGCCTATGAGAGCTATTCAAAGCAATAAAAAAGCGATGAAAAAATACACTTCTAATTCTTTATCTACAAGAATTTTACTTTTTGACTGCACAGATAAACTGCAAGTTTTAGAAAATAATCAAATGTCTCACGCAGAGCAAGAACAAAACAAATACCTTCGATAACGCTGTAAAAACCAGCATAAACCACAGTGACAGAAGCAAGCAGCTCGTGTCAAACCTCAACCCCTTCAGACAGTTTGTTCGCACATTTAAGAAACTGCAGTGAAGAGCCCAGTGAGCAGAGGACAATACTGACTGGGTTACAGGACAAACAAACATGGCAAACAAACAAGCACAGTAGAGAGTAAGTGCAGCGATCACAACGTTGAGCTCCTACTTTTTTTTTTTTACCTCTGTTAGTTGGACTGTACGGTCCGTTGTGCCCCAGATGCCACTTTCCGATCATGGCAGTGTAATAACCCGCCTGCTGCAACAGCTGGGGCAAGGTGATTTCAGAAAGAGGCAGGCCAGCCACAGAATTCACCCCGAAGTTGTGGATCACGCCGTTTCTGAGGCCATACCGGCCTGTCAGGATCGCAGCGCGGGACGGAGAGCATGTCGACGCGGGGGAGTGGAAGTCCGTCAGTCTGGATGCAGAATATTTATGGAAATGTCACAAGTTCATCTAGAGAATAAGTTTTTACATTGTTTTTACTTTGATGACGTGTAATGAAACTTTGTGGACCACAGCAGGTGTTAAATCAATAAATGACCTACCTTAGTCCTTGCTGGGCCATCAGGTTAAGGTTTGGTGTGTTGTTTGTCTTCTTTTCTGGTTGGTTAACGTCCAGGTCACCCCAGCCTATATCATCTGCCAGTATGATGATGAAGCTGGGCTTTTTTTCGACCGTCTCCCCAGTTCCCAGTCCTCTTTGGGACACTGTGTGAAGCAGCAGCCCACATAGCAACACCTTTGACAGGAGCAGCTGGTTTAAGGCCTCCCCCATCGTGGGTTAAAATCTGTAAGGGGTGACACGGATTTGACCCAAAGCTCAGCGCACACACATGCATTCAAATCCCGCCACACATAGGAAATAAACACATTGAGAGTTTGATTGTGCACTACAAATTCAATACAACTTAAAGTTACATGCAGAGTTATTCCCTGAGTCCTGTGAGCTTTGAACTGCTATGACTTTAGAATAAATGAAAACTGCTGCTCATCTGCTGTAACACCAAAATCCCAACTTCATATTTTAGAAACATAGCACAAAAGTAAAGAAATTTCTGTTTGGTTGAGTACTTCTTTGACTATTAAAATGTTTAAATAAAAAATATCAATGTCAACAAAAGCAACACGTGTGAAAATCATCCTCAAGGTGCTGATGTTCAGAATTGTGTTGTGTTTTAGATTAATTTAAACAGAATTATCTGTCAGCTGTAACACAACACATCCTATTGCTGCTGCGCTAATGTCAGTTAACGACAGCAAGACAACGGCACTGAGATTTGTTCGAATGAGAATGATTGATAGTAAATTTGTTGAGCATTTTGCTGTCAAAGTCATCTTTGAGGAACTGAACGTCTAGACCCTGTTTTTCACATCCTGTAAGAAGAAATGCTGTTTATCTGTTTATGGATTGTTTCTCGTGAGCGTGTTGGGATACGAACGACATCCATTATCTGTAATCCCAGTTCACCTTTGTCATTCTTTTCTCTTTTTTTTTTTAATTGCGCTGATATTTCCTGATGAACTTGTATTTCTGCACAACACGAGAACACGCGAGGGCATCCTCCAGGCGAAACGTGTACATCCCAGACGCTGTCAAAAAGGGGTCAAATATTGAGGCAGTGTCAGCATTGGCGGTTGATTATTAAACGGCGTATCACCAAAACAAGACAGGACTTTACAGTACAGGAGAAGCTACAGTATTTAAAAGCTTTTACCGTGCTAGACTAGTTTTGGTATGGGGATTTAAAGAAGCTCCATACAGACAGAACAAAGGACAATAACCCTGCTTCCAGGTCCCGCATGGGAAAATTATTTTGGAAGTCTTAAAAACTAGGAAAAGTAGTCAGACACTGATTAATGTGGATTATTGTTGGAGTGTAATAACATGTAGAGGATAGATACAGCCTGTGGATGATGGTAGATAGTCCAAATGTTGAATAAATATGACTATTAAGAGCCTAAATTGTGTTGTTGTGGCTTTGAAGTAAAGTTTTCCCCACATATTTAAAACTGAACAACCAAAAACAAGCTGTAACAGCTGAACAGGCAAAGTTAGAGGGGTGGCTGTGCGCGTCTGTTCCTACAGACTTAGAACTGGCTGCAACCAGATCTTCCTCGCGCCTGTTCATATAAATGTGAGCTCGTGGCGCGCGCGCACACACCGCACTATATCTGTACTTGCGCTCACGTGCGTGTCCGCGCGCGCGTCCAAGCGGTGTTTGCGGTCGAAGTGCCCGTGAGGATGTTGTGACTTTGTAACCTCACTGTTCAGTTTGTCCGTTCATGGATGCAGCGCGAGACACCCTGTTCAGGAAAAAGAAGAAGAAGAAGAAGAAGAAGAAGAAGAAGAAGAAGAAAGGGGATTATTGTCTGAAATTAGCTGCACACAGGTGAGACGAAACACCTAGAGACACGTAGTTTCGCAAACTGCCGTTTTCTGTTTTGGTTACATTGAACACTTGACGTGTCTTTTTTTTTTTTTAGAAGAAACGATTTCGGCTAATTGAGAATATGCTCCAGCACGGGTACTTACAACTTGTATGAGTGAGAGCAGGGTTAGTGGTCACAAACAACCGCAGCACGAGGACACCGGTCAGCGGACATTGCGTCATCCGCACGAGGACAGAGCGTACAGCTTCAGGTCAACACCTCCTCCCTGTTATTATAAACAAACACGTCCTGATAGTTTCAACCTGACGATATATATCTCATCATTATGACTTAGCATCTCATATTTATGCGTCACTAATACTACTAATTAATACTAATTATGAGAGTATCTAAAATATGGATTGCTATTATAAGAATATCTCATAACTATAAGATGCAAAGTCATAATTATGACATAGTATTTGATAGTTATGGGATACTAAGTCATAATTATGAGATACTAACTGATAATTCTGAGATAGTATCTAGTACTTATGAGATACTAACTGATAATTCTGATAGTATCTATGAGATACTAACTGATAATTCTGAGATAGTATCTAGTAGTTATGAGATACTAAATGATAATTCTGAGAAGGTTCCTCATAATTGTGGGATACTATCTGCTAATTACGGACGCTAAGTCATAATCATAAGATACTAGCTTAAGATTTTGAGATAGTATCTAGTAGTTGTGAGATATTAGCTGATAATTATGACATACTATCTTATAATTTTTGAGAAAGTACCTCATAATTAGGAGGTAGTATCTGTTAAATGTGGGACGCCACGGCATAATTATGAGATTATAGTTGATCATTTTGAGGTAGTTCCTCATAATTCTCAGATTCTATCTGAGAATTACAGGATGCTAAGTCGTAGTTATGAGATACTAGCTCATAACTTTGAGATACTATAAAATTATAGTAAAATTGTCAGCTAGAAACTCGTGATTATGCTTAACATACCAACAGTGCTTATGGAAACCACTTCCTGTTGTGAAATTTAACTAAAGTCGGGAAAGTTACATAAGAGGGTTCAAATACTTCAGGTCAAACAAAACAAGGTGCAGATTTTGAAACTAAATTGTTAAAAGGTGGAGCCACGTAGGATTTCTCTTGGAAATGGTATATTTATTATCTTCAACAAATGAGAAATCATCGCCCTACAATAGTGTGCCTCAAAGGAGACTTCATGCAGTTTGGAAATAATAGTTGTGAAGAAAAAAATGAAGCATGTTTTTTGGGGGTGGTTTTGTTTTGTTTTTGTCCTGCTTGCTTGGAAGACAGAAAAACAAGCCGAAAACAAAGTTGTGTAACATGAGTCATCAATACTTCACATTCTGAAGCGAACTAGAGTTAAAAAGCAAAAGCTCAGTTAATGTGTTCCAGTTCTACTTGGCCAATATTGCACACGCTGCTGGAAACATCTGATTTCCTCCAGTTCTGCCCCCCAAATGCATTAATAACTGATTAGGTCCAGCTATCCAGAAAGAGGCTGGACTTCAGCTACTGCTTTTTATCTCCGCTTTGTAATCCATGACTTCAGCAGTTACAGTGTTTGAACACTGAACATCGGTTGATAAGAATGTACAAAACGGCTTTACTTAGAAGGCAGGCAGCTAAAAGAGAAGCCTAAAAACCTAGTAGGAACACATATAACTAGAAGGTTTTTTGTTATCTCTAATCTAACCTGTCGGTGATGAGAGGAGGAGCTGCTCAGTGGGGGGGTTTGACGTAGTTTTCTCCACAGCTCGTAAAACTTGAGTGTCAAACTCCGACCCCTCTGCAGGGTCCTGGACTTGAACTGCCTCTTCTTCTGTCTCCTTCAGGGCATGGCACTGCGCGGAGTTAAGGCGCTGCGTTTCCTGGGGCCCAATGTGTACGCAGAGGCCCCCAACGGAGGCTGGGGTTGGGTGGTGGCCGTGGCTTTCTTCGTCGTGGAGACCTTCACCTATGGCATCATCAAGAGCTTCGGCATCTTCCTCGAGGACATGAGGAAAGAGTTCGACGAGACCAACAGTCGCGTCTCGTGGGTTGTTTCCATCTGCGTGTTTGTCATGACCTTCAACGGTGAGTGCGCATCGGCGACACCTCGTTTCAAACTACAGATCATTTCAAATGTTTTCAAGGCGTCCTGCAAACCTGGAACAGATTGAGTCTTTACTAGTTTCTTATTTTGCCAATTTTGAAGCCAAGAAAGTAAGGTAGTAAGGTTTAAATTAATTTGTTTGGTTTTGACATGGTGTAAGTCCGATTAGAACCAATTCACCCCTTTTTAGATGATCTTGCAGCAAAAATCGATGTCAGGCATCCGGTTTAAGCTAATGTCCATCAGACCAACAGAAAGTCTACCTACATTAATCATTAAATTTTTTATCATACTCGCTTGTAATTTTAAAGTAGCACGTTAGTAGCTGAGTATTTGATTTATATTGAAATTTTTCTTTAGCTGATTTGATGAATTGTGAAAAAAAATGTAAGGGAATAAATGAAAACCAGCTGATACAGAGAGGAAGGCATAAGGAATGGATGCTATTGGTGTGCACTTTTTCAATTTGGACTTGTTTTCTTTTAATTAACGAGCTATTTTTATTCTAAAATTGTATAAAATATATCTTGGAAAAAAATCATTTGGATTTTCGAATGAAAGATTTGACAGAATACATCTGAAAACCAAGGTGAAGTTATTTATTTAGTCAGTAAATATTGATTTGCAATTGACCCTCGATTAGTTTGGCCCCCAGTGCCATTGAGTTTGACGCCCCTGATCTACAATAAACAAACGGTCCGTCCACAGGTCCTCTCTCCTCGGTGATAACTAACCGTTTTGGCTTCCAGTTCGTTGTCATGATTGGAGGATTGCTCATTTCCACCGGCACCATTGCGACCAGCTTTACAAGCTCCCTCAATCAAATATACATCACGTATGGATTAGTTACAGGTATCAGTTTTTATTTCTGTTACCCCTACTTTTAATAGTCCCCAGACTTTTTTTATTTCCAGCTACATATAAAAATGTGTATATTTTCATCTGTGCAGGCCTTGGCTACTGTCTGACCTTCCTGCCCACTGTGACCATCCTTTCCAAGTACTTTACCCATCGGCGGTCTCTGGTCACTGCTGTGGCCTCCACTGGCGAGTCCTTTGCTATGTTTGCCCTGGCTCCAGGTAAGATCAGGAATTCCTACAGATCTTAAGCCCAAAACTTTAGAAGTCTTGTGACATATTTTTACACCAAGATGCATTAATGTTACTGGATATCTCTTTGCCTTTTAGCCTTTTCGGCATTAAGAGACCTTATTGGCTGGCGGCACTCTATGGCAGTGATTGGAGCTCTGCAAAGCATCATCATCATCTGTGGTGCGCTGCTTCGCCCTATCATCATCCACCCTAAGGCGACCCACAGCACAGAGACTGACACATTGTCTCCCAAAGAGCTGGAAGTCCTCAGGACAAAGGAGAATGTAGAAAGCATAGACCTAGGGTCTGTGAGTACTGCAGACGTAGGTGTTCAGGCACATAAGGACGAATGCCCCTCAGAGGAGAATGGTTTGTTGCACAAAGAAGTAAAGTCATACACAGAGTCCAAATGTCTGGAAAAAAGTAAGGAAGAGTGTAAAGAATCAGATGCAGAGAAGCAAGTGGAGAAAGATGAAGAGACTAAGTCAGGAGAAAAGAAGCTATCTGCAAAGAATCCTCCCCTCCTCGACTTCTCCATCCTCAGAGAGTGCAGCTTTATCTTCTACTCGCTGTTCGGACTGTTCGCCACTCTGGGCTTCTTCGCCCCTCCGCTCTACATCATTGATCTGAGCGTGAGTCGGGGTGTGGAGCGAGAGCGTGCCACCTACATGCTCTCCGCCATGGCCGTGGCTGAAGTCCTGGGCCGGTTCGCCATAGGGTGGGTGCTGACGTGGAAGGTGTTCAGGACGAGGAAGCTCCTGGTGCTCCTGGCGTGTGTTGTCGTCATGACCGCTGATCTGGTGGGATTCACCTTGGTGGCAGAGTTTTGGGGCCTGGCTGTGTGTTGTGGACTGTACGGGTTCTTCATGGGGACCATGGCGTGCACCCACATCCCCATGCTGGCTGAGGATGATGTGGTGGGCATAGAGAGGATGTCCTCAGCTGCTGGAGTCTATGTGTTCATCCACAGCTTTGCTGGACTGGCTGGACCTCCACTTGGAGGTAAGACGGTCTTCATGTCATTCATGCTAATGTCAGCCATCATAGGGATGGATCTCATATTAGCTTTTGACTGTTAATAATTTATTAGAACTGTTCTTTTTCCAGGGTGGACTGATTGTACAACATACAACTTCAGTGATTTTGAAAAATAAGAACTGGGTGCATAAGTTTGAATTTGTTGTGGATTTTCTCTAATGCGCACAAGGTCAAAATTATACATATATGCTCAAATATATGAAAATAAAACAAAATCTCACTAATATTTGATATTTAATTGAAATTTGACTACTCTTCTTGGAAGAATTGGAAGATTTCCAAGTTTACTCCTTCATGTTGTCCTTAAGTCTGAAAATAAAAACAGTGCATCCTCCAAACCAAGCTTATGCTGCATTCAGGGGCTTCTGGGAACTTGAAATGCCTCTTTTCCCCTTCAGGACAAATCATAAAAATTTTAAACTTTTGACCCCTTTTTGTAGCTAAAACATTTATCCTTATTTTGCATCTAAATCCCCCAAAAATGAAACACTTTTGAGTTCAAACGTGGGCCAAATTCGGTGTAAATTTCAAAATTACACTTGAATGTTATTTTCTGCTTCTGTCCATTTGCCTCTGTAGTTCTGTCAACTGAAAAGACAGAAAAGATAGAACAGATTAAGAGATTAAAGAGAAATCAAAGGAAATGTGTTTTCAATCATATGCCATAAGACGTTTTTAAATTACATATAGTTCACAGTTTGTTGTTTTGTTTATTTTGTCACTGCAAATTCACAGTATGGTGAAACTGCCTTCACATGCGCTACGATTCGTTTTGTCTCCTTCCTCCAGGCGTGCTGGTCGATGTGACCCAGAACTACGGCGCGGCCTTCTACTCTTGCGGCGCTGGCATGGGACTGAGCGCCATGTTCCTGGGTTTGGTAAAACCCGCTAAGAAGGGATTATTCTGTCAGAGGGGAAGCGTCAAACGTTCCGCGCACCAACGTGAAAGGGACGGTGGACACAAGGAGGAAGAGAGCGGAGAGCAGAAATCAGAAAACAGAACTAACGATCTAAGCAGCTGCTGAGTCAGAAGACAAACTGGAAATCAGCTGAGGAGGACACGTCCAGGAGGGTCCATCGTATTGATAAGTGTAAGAAGTGAAGTAATATGTATGACCCAAAGAGCTGCAGCAAAGAAAAGGACCAACAGTTAGTGCTCAGAATCTAACAACAAACAGCAGATTTGTAAGATCAAACATTTACATTGTGCCTTAATTACATGATATACCAACAAAGTATTTCTGCTAGAACTACTGCTGCAAAAATAAAAAGGAACGTTTTCGTTGTATCTGTAACTAAGAAAGGTTTTATCTTGAGTGAATGGATCGTCTCGTGAGACGTATGAATGTGTGTTCACAGTGAGGGACGCAGGAGCTACTGTGCTGTTAAGGAGACAAGATCAAACACTGAAACTTATCGTTGATGATCAATATAATGATAGCTGAGAGACCCATAAAGCAAATGAAGCTGCAAAAACAATACACTGCACAGAATCTCTAACACTACCTTTAGGAAAAACATAAACCTCAGGAGCATGTAAGTGAACCTCATTGTTTTTAATCAAAACTTTTAATGCCTTCTTATTTTGGAAATTATGTCAAATGTGTAACTATTTTTGTAATGAAAATGTGTTAAATCACAATAAAGCCATGATTTGATTTGAACTCTTATGTGCTACAATTTTTTGTGTCTGTTTCTATTGACTGATCATATTTTTTCAAACCATCCAGTGCGAATCACGCTAAATGACATCAACATTTAAAGAACAGAAAGCTTATTTGTGAGATACTCAGCCTGAACAAATACTTGAAGCAAACAAGTTTTAAACAGAGTTCTTTTAGAGCTCAGAGTGCGTGCCGTGCATGACTCTCAGCTACTACCACATCACATCTTAGCTCAATATCTGTCCATTTTGAAACATGTTGAATTGGACCGACTCCAAGGGTTAATCAATTGTTCACTAGATGTACATCCAGTGACTACTTTCTGACAGTTTCATCAAAATCTATCCACTGGTACATGAGATATTTTACTGACAAGGAGGTTTGATGCCAATAGTTAAAGTTTTAAGGAAATACGTTGGACAAAGTGGAGTGCTATGTGTTGTGAATTAGTCTCAGCTACCAAACTTTAGCTAAATATCCATAAAATTGACTGATTTATAGCCATTTCTTTCCACAGATGAAAACTTGCACCAATTTGTCTTTTGTCAGGCTATAAAAAGTGGCATCTCAACCCAGAATACCTTGTGTTTTTAAAATATTTTTATATTTTTAAAAAATATTTTTGTTGATTTCTACAATAAATGAGTAGAAAATGAGCAACAAACTACTCGAGCTGTATTTTTTACATGCAGTAAAGACTCTGAGGTTGTTTTAAAAGTGGGCACCTAAGACTATTGTCATCAAATGTGCGTCAGACCAAACATGGAATCCAGGAGCAACTGCTCACACAGGCTTTCCTGTTTTAAAGTTATGCAATTTTTTTTGTCAGGCTGCAAAAATGGCTTTCATGATGAACACGTGAGTGGAGCAATTATAGTTTGGGCTTGGTTTACGGTGCCAGTGCCCCATGGAGCACATCTCTGGTAGAGGTAAGGATGCATCCAAATAAATAAGGACAGGTTCCAGTACAAAAGATCAAGTTTGTACATATAGGTTGTAGTTGAGGAGAGAATATATTATTTATGACAGGACAATGATCCAAAACACACCACAAAATCCACATTGGATGATCTGTAAAGAGGTGTAGGCTCATGGTTTTCCATGGTTTTTACCGTGCTATGACTTTAACATAAATTCTGTTGATAGGTCTCAGTGTGTGCAATACATTTAAGAATCTGTGAGCGCAAGAACCTTTCTGCAGGATTTATTATTATTATTAAACCTGTATTTTACCAGGAAAAAAATCCATTGAGATTATTAATCTCTTTTACAAGGATGTCCTGGCCAAGGAAGGTGCATTTTCACACCTGAAAAAAAACAAACCCCAAAACAAAACAACAATCACTCTAGCTATCTTTTTTCAAGTATGTCCAAACACCTGTGGAGCCATATTTTGGACGTTTGAAAGGCCTCAGTGGGTTTGGGAAAGCTGTGTGAGGCATGACAAGCAGATGATCCCCCTGGTTGAGACGTCTGACTCTGATCCTCTTCCATCCAGTGCAGTAAAGCCTAACAAAGACAAAAAAACAGCACTTATTAAAAGAATTAAACTGATAACCTTAAAAAAAACTGTGCTAAGAGGTAACATTATTTCCAAGAAGGTCCACGTACTGACAACAGAAAGACTTCACTCTCAAAAAGTGTTTGGGTCTGTTTTCAGCTCAGATCTGACTCATAAATGTGTGATGCAAAATATTTAGGAGACTCAGACCTCAACAATCATAAACTTTCACAAACTATAATCTTACACAATGAGTAGCACTCAGAGTATTTGTTTAGGATGACTCTCAGCTACAACCACACCACATTTTAGTTGAATAAAAAAATTGACTGAGTTACAAACATTTTTAGCATTTTCTAGAGCCAGTTGGTATGGCAGTCATCTTGAATTGGACTGGCTCCAAAAGTTAGTCAGTTAGACACTCGGTCATGTTACCAGGGAATAAGGACATCAATATATTATAGAAATAAAAAACAAAGAGAAGAATGGTGACTTTAGGTTTTCAATAAAATGTATGACTTATTACCTTGTATCTTTCAGCAATTTGAAATCCCACTGAGACGTGTAGTTTGTGAAGGCAGATGGGACAGAAATCCAGCGGCCTACGATCAGACTCTTCAAGGTGGTTAGAGCCCTGCATGATACAGTTCATCCACTGGCAGTGCTTCATTCCAAACATATGGCCAATCTCATGGGTCATGGTCTGTATTAAAACAAAAAACAGGAGTTTCAATCAACAGTAATGGACAATACAACAATCCTCCTTTAGTGTCGTCTGTGAAATATTATCGATATACAGCGAGGCTATTCAAGATTTCAAAGCACTAAAACTGACTGAGTGCTGATTTTTTTTTTTCAATAACCTTGCAGGATCGAAGCAGCAGAGAGCTGGTGATGGGTGGAGTGTAGTATCCGTCAAACACAGAGTAGGCTCCCGGTTTCGGCTGAATCTGCTTCTTCAGCCTCCCAGCATAACTTCTGGTGTAGAAGTTGTCATCATACCTGGCAAAGCTGAAAACGCCCATTCCTGCAAACATGCAACATGAAACAGTTAAGAAGAGGGACAACATTTGGAAGGTTTTCTGATTGTATTTAGCACCATCTAGTGGCTATTTAGTTACATCACATCACAAGCTGCAGCATTAAAGACAATTCTGCAAAATATTCTCCTAATTAAATGTCAGAAGCATTTTTGTTCACACTCACTAACAAATAAAGTTAAGCATAAAAAAGTAGTACAATTTGGGTGTAATTAGTACACATGCAGACAGTGATTGGATATGTACGATGTAAATAATTTGATTTTCAAAGAGCTGGTACAATCAGAACGGGTCCCAAAGGACACAAGGGGTGGCATCACCAGAGGTACTGTTATCAGGCAGTTGCCAGAGGATCCAGCAGTCAGTCAAAACAGTGGCTGAAAATCAACAGAAAACAGGATGTGCCATAGATGCATCAGACAGCATTACCAGAACTTGATGGAGTTTGTTAGGGAACACATTGGGGGTTTGTAAGAGGGCTGGTGGTTGTATCATCCAATTACCCAGCATGTGGGGAGGTATTTCACTCTGTTCAATATCCCACATCATCCTACACTGTCTCTTAAGAACTGGCATCAAATGCACTATGGGTTCACTGCCTCATTTGTTGGTTGTTGTTTGCACCAGAGCAGAGACAGCCAAGTTTGGAGTGGCGCCATAACCGGGAAGCATGAACTGTCCCAGTTCTGCATTCCAACAGTTGACCATTGTGTCAAAGTGAGGGGATCATTCCTGCCAATGTTGTAGAGACACACTAGTGTATTTCCTGGTATCACAATGTGAGGAGCCACAGGACATGACTTCAGGTCATCTCTGGTAATAGTTTGGGGGATTCTGGGGGACAAGGGTGACAGTATGTCAGTGACTTCCTGTGTCCGCATGTCTTACCCCTTCTGAGACAGCACCCAGGTACAGTCTTTCAACAAAATGCAATCATCCACACACAATGTGAGTCCAATATTCATCTGCATCAAGCTGAGGGCTTCTTGCAGTCAGTCAGGTCTCCCAGTATTTTCTCAATCGAACACGTGCAGGATCAGGTCTAACGTCAATTCTGACCCAGTGCCAATCTGTTGGATCTTGGGGGATGGGTGTAACAGCTGTGAGCTGACTTGCAACAAAAAGAACACAACAGCTGTATAACTCTGTGGCACAATGAATCACCACTTGTATCCAGGCCTGAGGGGGTGTCACACCATACTGACATGGGACCAGCAGTGTGCCCACACTGCCAACTCTGTTACCCATTTGATCTGATCTTATGATCATTGCAATACAGTCATATGATCGTTCAATTCATTCCAACAACTTTGTCCTAACTTTTTTTGTCAGTGAATGTTGATGATATGCTTTTTCATTCCCCTTCACACAAGTCAAAGCTTAAGTTCTGACTTAATTTTTAATTATCATTTTAGACCCCTCTGTTAAACCTCACCCATACTGAGAGACGCCTGTCCAAAGACAAAATTCCAGGAGTCTTTGGGGTAGAGGTCAATCATTGTGATTCCAACAATGCAGAAAGCATCTTTTGGTTTCCTCTTCTCTAGAAATCGCAACAGGTCGCCTAAATTTCAAGACACAGCAAGGACATTTTAACGTTCGCTCTTAATATCTTGACATCTAAGACAAGTGCATTACAAAGAAAGCAAGAAATAAAGAAACAAAACATTAAGTTCTATGGTTACCTGTAAGAATCTGAAGATTGTGTGAGTTGCTGTTGACCCTGAAAGAGCATCTCGTTTCAGATACAGTAACTGTTGGTAGCAGCTTGACAGAAAGTCCATAAAAAAAGGCCTGGCAGTAATCTCGGAGCCACTCAACGTACAGGTCAGTTTGGGCTCCCACTTCTCCAAATGAACCTAAAACGAGCAAAGATAATACTTAAGCCTCAGCAACCATTTGGCAGTCCTTCAGCCATTGCAGAACATAATGAACGTCTTTCTTCTGAGGTTTGTTTTAAAATGTAAATGTGTTCAAAAAAAGCATTTAATGCTAATGGGTATCAAAAGAAAGATAAAACAGACTGTGAGAAAGTTTGAACACAACCCCACTCTACTCTCACCTATCGTTTGTAGATAAATAGTGCTGTGGTCTGCATTAGGTGTCCTGCGATATGGATCCTTATAGAATGTCTCAAAGTCTTGGGGCTCCTCAGGATGAGCAAGGATCCAGTCTGAGTCGGAGTGCACAGTGATGGGCTCGAAGAGGGAACCTGGTTCTCCTGGGTGGAACCCTTCCTCTAGGAGACGTCTTTCTTCTTTTGTGTACTTACTGTACAACTTAGCCACAGTCTGCGAATTAGACACCAAAGCTGTGCGGAGTCTCTCTGTGGAGTGCTGGATTACTTTCATCTGCAGAGGAAAAACAATAAAGAGTCAAAGGGAACTTTGCATTCATCGATTTGTTTTAATTAATTAAAGAATATGCAGACATATTACGTGTTGAAGCTGATGAATAATGAAATTAAAGTTGATAAAGATGTAAATCCGTGTTGCTTTATTACTTTCCTTGACAAATAGGATTTAAGCTGCCCAATAGCCTCTTTTTATATTTTTATTGTTTAACTCTTTAAGTGTTAGCATAAAAGTTTAGCACTCAGACTCTGTCACTGCTGTTGTTGCACATTCTATGTGGTTTGCATGTACAACTAGAAACCGAATTAATGAAAAAAACATTTAAAAAACACGAGCAACCAGAATCTTACCGTGCTGCTGCTAACACCGGAAGTCATACTTTGTGACGTATGTAAACACGGGGGCGGGGCTTAAATACAGGGAAGAAGAGGCCGTTTTTTGTGGTTGTTTCAGTTCAGCTAATGGCGCAGGAGTGTCCGTTAACTTGCTTTAGACAACGTTAAGGTCGTGTTTTCCTTGAGTTTACTAACGAGGCGGCGTCCCCAAGCTGCTGTCAAGCGCAGGCGGCGGCTCGGCGCGACCCACGGTGAGTGTGTGGAAGACGAAAGCGGAAGAACTTCGTGCTGCCCCGAACAGTAGCAGCAGCAGCAGCAGTAGACAAGCTTCGCTCCGTCCGCCGCCGTCACGATGATGCCCGGAGTTCATGGAGGTTTCGCTCCGTGAACGAGAACACCCCAGCCGGTTCTCTTGCGGTGTATCGGACTTCCGGCAGCAGGTTTGTCCGCCTCCACCAAGGCAGTCCGTCTGAAACGCCCGAACGGCGACTGGGACTGAGCTAAACCACAGCGGAGGGAGGTCGGCTGTAGCGAGCTGTGCCTACAATAACCGGCTGCTTATAGCTCCCTTACACACGCCGGAGTCCCCCAGGAGATATGAGGGAGGGTTAGCCGGACTGAGCCGAAGCTTTCAAAGATTTGTACCCCCAAGTCGGCTTATAAGGAGTGGCCACCGTTTTTCTTAACCAAAAGTCGTCCGCCCCTATTGCAGAAATGTTGACTGATAACAGGTAAGATCATCATAATGTCACTGATTTGTTGCACTGCAATTCAACACTGTGGCTTGATCACATTGCTCTGTGTGGACCTCACTGTGGATATGTTAGTCAGTGTGTTCTGGAATAATGGAAGTGCAACATGCCTGAGTGTGTGCTCTATTTTTGGTTCCTCTTCATGTTCTCTCTCTTCCTGCTACTCACCCCCTCCCCTCCCTGCAGTATTTCTGTCACACAATCTCTCTGTTCCTTCCATTTCTGTTTGGCGCAGGAAGCGACACCGTAGCTGTGACAGCGTCGAAGACCAGCAGCTGATACCTCAGACCAAGAGGTCAGGAGGGGGTCCTTGCCTGCTCGAATCAGATCTGGACTCGGAGGTGACACTGAAACTCTCGCTTACGTTGATCTCCAGTTTACCCTCTGTTTTTCTAGTTTGGAGAGTAAACGATGCGGAACATAAATGCATGCGTATGTGGCGCGACATTTTCCAGGAAATAGCTCTGAGTGTTTTATTCGCAGCCTCTGCCTCCATCCATGAAGCGTTTTCTCTGCCCTGTGTTTTGCAGTCTTCCAGCAGCGACAGCAGTAATGGAATCAGCAGTCCGGAGAGAGCAATAGAGGCCAGCGCCAGGCCATACATTCACAGCCAGAAAACCTGCACCAGCACAAAGCACGACGACCCTGTCAGCTCCATGCAGCACGGTCTCCATGGCGATTGGCAAAGTGTCTCTTATGCCTACATCAACAGAGTCCTGAGGGAGGCGCACTTCAGCAGCCTGCAGGCCCGAGGGCGCCCGGGCTCGACATGACCGTGACCTGCGCGACCTCTCCCCGATCTTTTGTCCATCGTCCATCAGTGCTGACACCTCTGACACGATTGCTCCCTCTCTGAAAAGCCTCAAAGCGACACCGCCGGGGTCCGGTGTCAAAGGGAATGATGAGTAGGGAGGTTCCACCTCACCATGTATCATTTGAGACCATAAGCACATCCACCTTTCCATGGTCCAGCCACTGTGGTTTTTTTGTGCAGTATTGATGTGCGTCTGTGTGCGAGCGTGTACACACCCTGTGCACTTTATCAGGAGGTCTTAATCTCTCTACATGTGTGCGTTGGTGCGTGGACATTTTCATTGGTGCTAATGACAAAAAGGTGTGATGACGATCCAAAGTGCTTGTAAATTTAAATAAAGTAATGCACTTTACTCAATAATTCCTTCTTGATCAAAACGGTCAGTTGTATGTTTGTGTAGTGGAAGCTCTTCTAACCCTTTCAAAAGATTAAATGATGGGGGCCAACTAAATCTATTCTGCAGAGAATTATAGAATAAGTCAATTTAAAACACTTTGCCTTTTATTTATTTTCCTTTAACCAAAGTTCTACAGATAGCCCTTATTCTTTTGCTGTTATGTTCAAGAATAGGTGTTGTACACCGGTGGATTTAAGGTAATGGAACAGAGACTGAGTCTTGCTGCCAAATTCCAACCTTAAATTAGACTTTTGGTTAAGTTTAGATTGTGAGCAGGCAGTGTATTCTGCTGCTCAGGCAGCCATATATCCAGCAGAGTGCTTCTTACGACAAGAAAAAAAAAAAAAAGAGAGCACAGAAAATGTTCTTTAAAGCAACCGAGTGTTTACATCTTTTACATTTTACACATTGTGTGTAGGTGTGTCAAACCTCTCAGCCATACTTGTTTATGGGTGGTCTAGTTTGACCAGTACACTGTGTTGCAAATAAAAAGGAGACGTGAAAGTGGCTCAGTGGTTACGTAGTTTTCTAAATCCTTTGACTTTCAAAAAAATAAAGTGCTTCTAAAAACCCGTACTTCTCAAACATTTTAGCTTCTGACCTGCAAAGTGATAATGACAAAGGCCTGTGACCTCATTCTATTTCCTGTTTTTACAGTCCAGTAGGTAACTGGTACTCATTTGCTACAAACTGGGTAAGTACCAGTACCAGCCTCTGACCTGCAAAGTAATAGTGACCCAATCTATTGTCCAGTTAGGCACCAATACATATACTAGCCTGATTCATAGATACTGGGTAATTCCCTTTAAGAACCAGGTACATATGAGGGAAGTACTGAGCTGTTTTATGTATTGCTTGCCCAGTTTAAATATACTAACCTTGCTAATAACCATATTAAAGAACAAAATGACAACAAACAGTATTAACAACTACAATACCATGTTGTATTACTTTATGAATACTGTTATTTCTTGTAGGATTTATGGTAAAAATGGAGATTATCTAGTTTCATGACCCACAGTGGTTTCTCAACCCCAACTTTAGGAACCACTAGATTAAACCACATTAACAACATGCCACATGAGACTACAACACATCGAGATTTGTCCATCAGTTGTTGCTGTAGCAAAAATACAGCATGTTTTATTGTGCAACATGGCTTGTGTTCACTGAAACTCAAAAAGAAAACACCAGTTGTAGTATTCTTTGTTTTACCGTTTGAGCACACAGTTGTGGTACACTACATGGTAGTCAACACTGTAAAAATAAAGCTTGTTAAATAGTGACAGCAACATTCTTTCTGATATTTTATCAAACACGTTTTCACTTGCTGATTAATGCACGCAAAGTCTCAACAATGAACTCCGAAGTCAGTCGTAGTCTTAAGTCATGCACTCTACAACCTCTCGTGTAGATTTATACAGAGCAGACATATTAAATATATATTAAATTTACACCAACATAATAGCTTAGTACCAAAAAAAAATAAAAATACATGGAAGACAACTTTCATTCGTCGAAAGCATCTGTAGTGCAAATAGGAAGGTTCTCCCCTCAGAGGTTCGGAACATGCTGCAGAGGTGTGGGTTGTTACCTAAACAGAATCCTGAGTTAAGAAAGCTTCAGTTCTGCTCGTGAAGCCAAAACACTACATCTTCAGCACATATTCCATCAGCTGGACAGCGAACGTGGATCTGACGATTTTATGACCCCATTTGAAAAGAGAAAACGATGAACGCGCGTCTTCTAACACATTTCACTGAGTAGACTGACTGACTTTCTGCCATCAGGCTTCATTCTCCACCAAGATCAACGTCTTATTTGCTGTAAAGCCATCCACATCTACAGAAAAGGGTTCCTTTTTTTGTAGTTGGCAAGAATATTTCATAGATTCCCCATCATATGCAAGGTAAGGTTTTGTAAGTGTACGTCCATATTTCAGTCTGAATGATCTGGTTGATACACGACCATCCAAGGCAATGATCAGATACAGGATGGAAAAACTATTCTTAAGCGCCTGGACTTTAAAGTGCTGAACTCAGTTCATCTTAAAATAATATTAATCTTAAGATAACGCTCCTTCAGTTTCCTTTCAGAGCAGCTAAATTCCGTTTACAGATCATATTCTCTTAACAGTATGACGTTTAAGTGTTGTTAAATCAATGACTGTTAAAAAAAAAACAGCCTTGAACAAGCAGCCTAAAAAAATTGAATAAATAAATAAAAACAAGAGCTGCAGAATTTCTGACTAAAGAAACCAAACCGAGCCAAAGCCAAAAGTGAAACCTAAACTGCAGCCACTCAAGCGTCTTGAAGACCCATCACTTATAGAAAACAAGTACAAGATGGACTCTGATTATATCTATATTTGTGGAACGTTTTCAATGTGCATTATTAAATTTTTTAGAGAAAAAAAACAGACCATGGAAACTTACTCATACCGTAAAGACTTACATGCACCAACAATCACACACAACCAAACAAGAACAACCATAACACAGCTATGTACAGCGGGGGAAATAATTATTTAATCCCCTGCTAATTGTTTAATTCTCAATTTTTTTTATGGTAGTTTCATTTTATCTGAGATAAACAAACTATCAACATCCAGAAAAGAAACAAGAACACATTACATAAAGTTAAAAATTGATTTGCAAATCATTAAGGGGAGTACAACCTTACAATCCAGTCAAATTTCTGGCTCCTGCAGAGTGGTTATGTATGCATATGACTATCAATCAATGAAATAATCTATAACAGACACTCCTGATCTCCACCTTTTTACGCACGTAAAGCACACCTGTCCACAGAATCAGTGTCTTCCATTCCAACCTCTCCACCACCATGGATGACACCAAAGAGCTGCAAAACGACGTCAGGGGCCAGATCGTAGACCTGCACGAGACTGGTACGGGCTACAGGACCGTCAGCAGGAAACTCGGTGAGAAGGTGACAACTACTGGTGTCAATATTCGGAAAGGAAAGAAATACCCATGAGGAAAGTTCTTGCCTCGTGTGGTGAGGGTGACCATGAAAAAGGCGAGGGATCAGCCCAAAAGCTACAGAAGAGGAGCTTGTTAATGATCTGAAGGCAGTAGGGAGCACAGGCACCATTGGTAACAAACTTCATTGTGATGATAACAACCTTGCAACACCTGCGAGTGGTCTTGCCCATGTTGGTGGAGAGGCTGGAATGGAAGCTGAGATCAGGAGTGTCTGCAATCGATGAATTAACTGATCGATAGTCATCTGTGTGTCACATGATCTGAGAGCCAGAACTCTGAGTGGGCTGTAGGGGATCAAATACTCATTTCCTTCAATGATTTGCAAATCAGTTTTTTTTGGCTTTTATCTAATGTGCTTTTTCTGGATTTTTAAGGGTTTTTTTTCTCAAAATAAAACTCGACAGGTCATTTCTTTGTAAGTGGGCGAACTTACAAAATCAGCAGGGATGCAAATAATTATTTCACCCACTCCACTGAATACAGATCACTGTTGCTCTCTCATTCTTAAAACTATATTATGTTGTATAACATAAGAGTTGATCTACGAGCTTTCAAACCCTTTAAATAAGCTTTCAGTTTCTGCCATCAGGGAGTTTACCATCCTCTTATTCAACACAACGACATCAGTGGCCTTGGCATGATAGATTTGTGGAAATTCAAACAGGATGTGCACTTATTAAAAAGGACAACAGTTAGAAGTTCCAGATTTCTGGCTCTTGGCTCAGTTTGCTGCTTAATGAACAGGTTTCGGTGAGACAAATACATTAAAAATGCCCATCTGATAGTCATACTCTAGTTACAATTTAGCAGATCAGAGGATAAAATCTTGGTGGGGGGAAAAAACAACATGATGACATCATTGTTAAAAATAGTCCCAGTTCTACGAATGGGGATGGTGGTCAAAAGTTGAGAAATGAGAAAGCAGACGCTGGCTGCGTTTTATCCGACCCAACAGGATTACAACCTGAGGTGACTTCCTCACTGGTGTTAACAGAAGTCACGGATGAGTTTGAGTTCTGAACGGTTTCAGTCACACCTAAGCTGTCCTCCGTTTCCTCAAACTCAGTATGTGGTGTATCCCTTTCACACAGCATCCTCCCCTTGGTGACCAGCTCCATCCCCCTGAACAGAGACAGTCTGCTCAGACTGGACGGCACACTCTCAGCGTCAGGTGACAGGGGGCTACTTCCGTCTCTGATGACCTCCGGATATGAAGAGGGTGATTTTACGTCAGCAGTCCTGACTAGCTCTACTGGATTATCTACGGACTCTTGTTGAGTGACGGTGAGTTTCTCCTCTTCAGGAGCATTTATCATCTCTGTTGAGCATCTCCAAGCCTGGTCCAGATCAGGAGAAGACGGCTGATTTGATGTTTGGATGACATCTGCAGAAATGGGCTCAGATTGAAAAAGTTTGGAGTTGTCAGACGTGTAAGGCTGATTAGTTGTTGCCTGCTGGCTGCTGTTCACCGTGTCCTGCCTGGCAGCGTGCTGAGATCCACCCATGAGAGCCTCAAACTGCCGAAGGATCTGTTAGAAGGAGATAAGCGCACAAATGCCACCTCATCTGGAGCAGTTTTGTCCTATTGGTCCTCGGCTCTCTCTTACTTTGCCTCTTACCTTGGTAGCCTTGTTTGCCACAGGCCCCGGAGGTCCCTCGCTCAGCTGACGAAGTCTGCGCTGAGTAGCTCCGAATATTTGCTCCAGGGAGAGAAGGTCAGACGTCATGAAGCATGAAACGGCACTCAGGGCCCGCTGCAAGATTTGAGCACAGCAACGTTACAACAGGGAAAACTCAAGCCATAAATAAAAAGCTGATCAGTAAAACATCCCACTGTTACCATTTTAACGGTGTACGAGGGATCTTGAAGCTTGTTGGAGAGCAACTCCATCACAACCTCACAGTTAAGAATGAAGCACCTGGAGGATTAATCAGGGCACAAATTGAGCTGTGATTTTGTAAAAGACGAGTAGAGACCAAAGGAAGATATACTGACTCTTTGAGGAATTGTTGACTCTCCTCTCTGGTCAGAAAAACTCTGGAGCCCTCAGTCAGTTTATTAATGAGAGTTGTCTCCTGTCCACAGTCACCCAGCTGCAAGGCTTCTGTCCTGCAGAACAGGGACAACAGAGACTATTCGAAACGATTTTTAAAGTTTTACAGAAAAGTAAATGCTTTAAAACAGAATCCTTTATCTAACTGGATCTTATTTAGCCTCAGTTGTTGAAATTTTCAGATTCCGAGTCAAAAAAGTTACACCGGTTCTGGCTTAGAAAGACTCACCGGTACCGAGCTCAGGATCCATCATGGAAGCCCCAACCATAAAGGTGGTGACAGAAGTGTTAATACTACTGTAGTTATCAGTTTGGGTCTTTTACACCATTAAAACGAGATAAACTGAACCTCTGTTTAACAACAGCATTTCAAATATTTAGAATCACAAGCTAAACGTGATAGTTTTACACAATGCCTCTATATTGTGCTTCAGTTTTTATTAGATAAATGATGACACTGTGAAATATGTCTAATATAGTTCATCTGAGGGTTTTATTTTTTTAGTTAATGTTAATGTTCAACCAGAGTTTCACAATACCTTGAAACACACTGCTGCTACTTTAAAAACACGCCATCAGCTACTGCGAAACAAGATGGCATCACAAAAATAAACCCATTTCTGGAGTGTAGAATAAACCTGAATATAGCTGCGTTTAAGGGATAAGGATATAATGAACTGATTACATGTGCAAACATGTCTAAACCAGAATTAAGACTTTAATTTGAATCCTGTCTTTGGACTAACGTCAGCGCTTTTAGTAAACGTATCCACTGACCGTTCTGAGAGGTCCCCGTTGCTCTCTCTGCTGGCTCCTGATTGGCTCCTTGTACCAGCTGACTTGCTGCCCACAGACGCCCTGCTATTGGTGGCGATTTCTTGGGAAGAGTTGTGAGAGGAGCTGTTGTTGCTGTCGGTCTCCTCCCAGCCACCCCCTACCTGCCCCGGGCATCGCTGGCTCGCTGTAACAAGTGAACACGTTCTTATGTGTAGATAACTTTTCAAAAGCTAACTTACAAAGTGCTTTATATCAAATACAGGTACAGAAACAGGTAAAATATCACTTGAAGCCAGAAACATAATAAAACTAGAAGCACTCAGAGAGTGCAAACCTCAGTCAAGACCACAGCGTGATTAAAAAAATAATCTATATCATAATCTGGATCAGCACCAAAATTTAATCCATTGTTTTTTTTTAAACAACCCCAACATTTCCTGAAAATTTCATCTAAATCTGTTCATTAGTTATTACCTGATCTTTGCTGACAGACAGACAAACAAACCAAGGGACACAACCGGAAACAGAACTTCTTTGGTGGAAGTAAGTTTTTAATAAAGGGGTTACCTGTGACCTTGACCTATGACCCCATGAACCTTGAAATCAACAGACATCATCTTTGACCCATGAGGTGTCCAGCTGTGCAGTTTGTCATTCCTACATCACACCGTTGCAGAGTTAGAGCACCAGGTCAGCTGTGATGTTGACCTTTGACCCCATGACCTTGAAATCAATCGCGTTTACCCTTGACCTAAGTGGTGTCCTACTGTGCTGTTTAATTTTCTTTCATTACATGGTTGCATAGTTAGAGCACAAGGTCATAGACCCTTGGCTGTAGACCCTGTTAAGTCCTCACTTTAAAACAAACAAAAAAAAACATGTGATTTGCCCAAACCTTTACTTTTAATTGTTTCTCCAAGATTTAATCTAATCAGGAATCTCAAGTTTCTGTGACAACATAAATGTCTGACCTTTAGATCTTCTGGCAGGCAGGTTATAGGCACACGCAGGCACGGCCACCTCTATGGGTGCAGATGGCGCCACGACTGCGCGGTAATGGTTGTCATGGAGACGGATGCCCTGGTGCTCCGTTGGGGGAAGAACGGCACTGGCAACTACCTCAGCAGCTTTCTGGATCTTGTCTAACAGGGAGTCACTGCCTGCTGTGACGCACAGGTGAAGACGTCACAGTAAAGAAATCTACACACACATTTCAATTCATGGTGGTTGTGTCGTGTGTGACACTCACCTGTCCCCTGCTTCCCTGAACTGTATCCAAAACCCTGCAACCCTGGACTGTGGGAACTTGTTGATCCCATCCCTGGACAGAAACAAACAGGCTAATTGTAGTATAACACGATGAATGATACTGTCATAGAGACGCAGACATGCTCTTCTAAGATGTATTCAATTTATGGAAATCCATCAGAGGCCATGAGATGTACTGTGCTTTCACATATATATAGCTCATTAAGAGAGTCACAAAGATTGCAAAAAGTTTAATTTTGATCAAACTAACACAATAAATCAATTTATTTAATGAAATTTATCTTTGTCTAGAATAAATCTTATATTTAGTTGGCTTTTTAAACGTGTTCAAGTACAAATTATAATTTCTTTTCTAATTCTAACTAATTTAGAGAAGTTTTCCTTCACGAATAGACATATTAAGTTAAAATAAATTAATAAAAATAAAATTTCCTAATGAACATTAAACCTTAAATCTTTTTAGAAGTCCTCAATTTCAAGCTATTAAAAGAAAACAATGTAACCCTCATCTTGTACATGCTTATATTTTGGGCATCATTGCTTTGAGAGAGTGAATGTTTTAGAATATAAATAAAATATAAATAAAATATATATTATATATTGAACATATTATTCACTCAACACTTACTCACCCATTGTTGGAGGCGTGATGCTGTGTGGAGGGATGCGGCTGTTGGTGAGAACTGCATCTGTGAAAAGTAACCTGGCCACTTCCTGTAAATGTAAAGTAATAAAACTTAGCTGTCACTTAAAGGTTAATTAGTATGTCAAGTCTTTAAAACTGACATGACAAACAGGTGACGATAAGTTCCTCCCTGCACCTCACCTGTGCTGTATTCCTCACTTTCTGGTAAAGTGCTGTGCCATGGATGGGATCAGGAGGGCCACTGTAAACTGAGAACAAACCACAGTCATTTTCAGGTTACCGTTCAGCCACATGTTAATAAGTGAGGGAGGGAGATGAAAGGACAGCGGCTCACTCGATGCTTGCTGGATGAAAGTGGAATTCCTTCTGAGCTCTGTAAGGAAATGCTTTGATCCATGATCACAGAGATGGACAAAGATCTTCAGCACCTGACTCACAGGAGATAAAATTCCTTAAACACCCACAGAGCAGGACAAAAGTATAAAAGGTTTTGCTCCTTGTGTGTTGCTCTTACCTTCAGTTTAACGTGACAGGACTCGACTTGTAGCCTCTCCAAAAGGTATTCCAACAAACACTGACCATAACCTGATGACTCGTGGCAGATTTCTGCAGGGTGTTTATGGTTAAAGGCATAATAATTCAGAGCATAATGACCCTTTCCACATATTTAATCATTTGATTTGTTATGGGGACAAATGAACATGTGGGTGACATGCCTAAATTACCATTATAGTGCTTATCCATAACTCTTTAAAACTGAAATTGTACTAAAGCCAAAAACCAAAAGTATAGTGCTGCTTTTAATGAACAGACACATAAAACATCAGATGATTTATCTGGCTTTAGACCAGCTGTTTAAAGGAATCAGACAGATCAAATTATCCAAAGATATATCAGCTATACTGTATAAGTAACCATAGCACTGACAGACTCAAGAAATTCCAGAAGACACCAAGGGAATCTCTGCCAACCAAGGATACTTCCAATCTCCTGGAAAAGGTAGCCAGGACAGGGCGTTTCATCATCTGCTGTAGCCTTCATGAGGGCGGGAACCTTAAATTGTTGGTATAAATATGTAGTTAAATGTAACAAGGGATTCACTACTTGTAAAGCATTATAAAGTCTGTACAAAATTACTTTCAACGTTAACAAACTGCCTGACATTTCCAGGAAACCCAACTAGGAATGATGTTAGCTAGCAGGCTAGTAGCAGCAAGCCTTGAACATAACAAAATTTAAAAAGACCCTTCAAACATTACGCCCAACTTGTCAGACTCCTATTTTTTTGTTTTGCCCAGAAGCAATGCCTTTAAATTTCACTTACTTTCTGGAGAAAAGCTAATCGTTCCATAAATGTTGCCATGATTTAGCAGTCCAGGCTGCGGGTAACTCATCTTCCTGCTAATGGATGAGGGCGGGGCCTAACTTGACATCCAGCCAATGATGAGATACCAAGTAGCAGCTCTGGAATTCTATTGGCGTTCAGCTGACTTCTAATAGCAAATCAGATTTTAGGGTGTCCCTCCACCTTTAGGACCTACTTTTATTGACAGGTAAACGAGCCAATCACATTTGGGTATATCTTGCCGGACGTTTTCTTGGTGGCGGAGTCATCAATATGGCGCTGACCACTGTTTACAAGAATGCCATATCCTCTGTATGATAAGTATTTTTCTTTTACAGAGTTTTGGGTTTGTTGGTGCATTTAACAAACCAATGATAGCACTGACTTTTGAAAATACCTTTTTAGTCTATTGCTAATGTAAAACACACACCGGACCGGTTAATGCCTGCTTGTTATCATGTCGGGGTCAAACGTGTGGAGTCGCAGCCGGGAGAAAATGAGACTCTTCTCTGAACTTTTTGCTCAATGTGCAGATGAGGTAAGCATTTGAAAGCATTTATAGCAATGTGTTGCTACCATGTCAACATCCTACTAATGTGGTGTTGTACATTGTCCTAACTTCTAACTAATTAGTAGCTCATGAATGAAAAAACATTTGTTGGATATTTGTAAATAATTGGGGGCTATAATGGCAACTAAACATCTCAAACTTGTTGACCTTGAAGTTTGAAGAAACTACTTTTGTCTTTACAGAATTACAAGATGTAAAGTTGATGAGTTTAGTTACAACTTACTGGATTTGGATCCCTCCACAACGTGTTTAATGGACTTCTTTTTGGTCTTGCTTCACAACTTTCAGTCTGTTCAGCTTCAGTTAATTTAGTTCAGCTGCATAATTCAGAAGGAAAGCCATTCTGACCAAAATGCAGGAAGAATAAGTGAAAACTACGACCCCGGCAGCATTCTGTACACACAAAACATAGCAGCATTTTCTACAATAACTACATTGTAATATAAAACTATATAACAGTGACGACTGCTAAGTGCAAGAAGTCTGTTTACATGTTTTTGCTGGAATCATTCTGCTTTAGGCAGCAGTGTATGGGAAGTGTGTGGCAGAAACAACCACAAGCAAACAGGAGCTGAAGAGGGACCAGTGTGCCAAGGAGTTCCAGGCCCTGAAGACCTGTTTTACAAACGCAGTAAGTCCGATCTCCTCACGCGTGTTTTAAATGGACGTACCGACACTGATTTACAATCATTTCTCTTTTTTTTGTTTGTTTGTTTCACAGGCCAAGAAAAGAGCCAAATGAACACTGGTCTTGAGCAGAAAGTTAAAATGGATCAACCCTGAAATGATATTGCTAATCTGTAGAAAAAAAAAACAAAAACAAATAAGTTTTAAGTTCATTAACTTCTCCAGAACAAAGAGGATCATTTCTAACAGCTTGTGGATCCAATTGTGTAATGTACAGAAAACTGTTTCATATCCGTTTGTGTTATTTAAACAGACCAACTTGTCACTTTTCTTGTGGATCTTTTATTGATTCTTACCAGTAAAATACACATGAATACGTCACACATAAAAAAATACTCTCTTGTACAAAGCCATGGTCCGGGATGTTGATGTGCTGGAATCTCCAGACGAGTCTGATTAACGAAACCGCAAAATACAGTCCAGATTTTGGGTCGCAGTCTTGTTTTAACATAAATGTTCTGAACAAGACCACTAAGTAAGAAACAAAAAACAAAAAGACCCCAGTACATTTAGTTTCAATAACACTTGTGTTCTGCAGCATGTAGACTGAAAGGCACTAAGAAATCTACAAGGAACAGATAAAAGTGGAATGTTTCAGTAAATGGCTGTAAGGCTACATTATGTACCTCGCGGGTGCTTCAACCTGTTCCTTTAACTGAAAATATACAACCGTTAAAGACGAGCTTTGAGCCACGTTGTGTTTTATGAGGTCAGTGATACAAGAAAAGATTCTTACATCTGAATATCCCATCAAGAGAGCCACACTCCATGAGCTGCTCTGTAAAAACAAAATTAAATTGCCACAAATGTTAAATACAGCTTTTTCCAGTCTAAATCTTCCATAAGTAGAATTTGCATAGATGTATTTACATTTACACAGTGACCTCTTTCAATTTGTCCTCTTCAAAGACTAAAATAAGTTATTATTTACTTACTTTGGTAAAGAATTTGGGTTCTATTCGGAGTATAATGAAACACAAATGTTCAGTCCCAATCATTTCAGAAGATAATGAGGACTGTAAGGCAGCATGGTCCACAGTATGAGGAGGTTCTACAGGTTTGGAGTATGTGCTTTCAGGCCATGGAATAAGAATGTGTGTTTCTGTTGTGTTATTCTGCTCCATCATCACCCTCCGTGGCCTGTTTCATCAACCTGGAGTGCACCACAGCCCCCGCCAGCAGCTGCTGCTCCAGGGCAGCGTGCAGGTCTGAGCCCCCCAGCTCCAGCAGAGGCTCCAGCCCAGGAACCCCCCTGGGGCCTGCAGAGTCCTCCAGGGGCTCTGCAGCCTCTTTGGCTCCCAGGGCTCTCCGCCTCCGTCTCAGATCTGTGTCTCCCTGCTCCCTCCCCTTCTCGTTGGAGCTTTGGGGGCGGGGCTCAGCTTTGATAGCCTCGTACTCCTCCGGCCGTTCTCCGGGGTCTGCCTGAGCGGCAGCTTGTTCTTTGAGGTCTCGTCCTCCGTTTTTCAAAGTCTCGCCCTTTTCTCCCTCTCCCCCCTGTGCAGCTTTCTCTGAAATTTTTGCTTCGACGGCCCTCTGCAGCTTGGCCAGCCTCTCCTGACTCTCCTCCACCTGCAGCACTTTTTTCGCTCTCTCATTTATTTCACCGTTGGCTCTCTGAAGCTCCTGTGCAAGCTTTGCTTTCTCCAGCTCCCGCTCCCGCTTCTCTCTTTTCTCCCTCTCCTGCCACTCCTTTTCCACCCTTACTAGAATTTCTTTTTCTATCCTCTCCTTGTCAGCTCTCTCCAACTGCTGTTGTAGGACCAGTTTTTCAGCTCTCTCTTTTTCCAGCTCTTCCCTCACTTGTTTTTCCTTTTCCAGCTGCAGTTCTTTGGTCATCTTTTCCTTTACCTCCCTGTCAAGCCTTTCCTTCTCCAGTCTTGAGCTCACGTCTTTCTCCAGGTTTTCATTACGATTTCCAATGGTGTCTTTTTCTTTATCCATGCTTTTTTTTTCACCTTTCACTTGTTCAGCCTGGTCATTTTGAGCCACAGGCAGATGGTCATCAGGTTTTTTCTGTCCTAGCGGCACCCCTCTCGCTCCCAGCTCGCTCTGCTTCTCAGACTTTCCTCCAGGCGCAGCCTTGTCATCTTCCTTGTAAGCTGCTGGAGCGTCTGCTTTAGGACCCCGGACTTCCGCCCCTGCGTCCATAGCTGGAGCCTGATTCTGAGGCGCAGCGTGAGCCTCGTCTCCTTCAGCCTGTGGAGCTCCAGCTCCCCTCAGCTCTGGAGCCAGGCCAGACTCTTTGGGCTTCGCTGCTCTGCCCTCCTGGATGCTTTTCTCTGCCTCAACGTCAGCAGCTCCTTTAAGTAGCAAAAACACAATATGTTAACATTCAGTTATTAGGCAAGAGAGTTATCTAATGTTTAGCCTACAGAAGATCTTTAACTAAAATTCAGTGAAGATGATATATAAACCAACCACAGAATGAAAAAATAAATCTGAAATACATTTAGGATAAAAAAAGCATTTATTCCTAGCATTTAAAATTAAACTACAGCTTTTGTTTGACAAAAGCACACTTGCAATTTTGTCAAATGTGCACGTAAGAATTGGGAAAGGGTTTGTAAAATGGGGAGCAGCTTCGTATACGTTTGAGGATAAATAATCCTGAGCGGCGCAGTTTGCCATGTGGGGCGTTTCCACGCACCAGCAGGTTGTTTCTGGTGGATTTCCTTGTGTTGCTCTTCTATGACAGCCAGTAATTTTTCCTGCTGGTCAAGAAGCCTCTTCTGTTGCTCCTGCTGCTCCTTGATCACCTGCAGCAGCACGGCGTGGTCGAGCTGACCCTCTGCAAGGAGACAAAACCGGTTTCCTTAAAAACACGCAGGAAGCAGCTCGGAGGGAAACACGGTGGTTAGGAAGCTTTTTTGTGAGAAGCAAAAAACAAAAACAGTATTCCACTAATTATGGATCCATTTAACACAAATCTTTAAAATAAAGCTTTAAACTGGAATGAAACAGCTGAAGACACACAAACTATGTTAGGGGCCACAGCGAATAGTTTTTCTTTTTATTAGCATATGATTAAAAATTCCATTGTTTAGTAATGCACTACAGCTTTTAAGCAGTTTAGAATAATAATAAAAAAAGGCTGCTAGATGAATGAAGAAAGTGTCTGAGCGACAGATTGTGATGAAGAGAAGAAAAAGGCAAGAAATTCATACCTGCAACCAGCTTTTTTATCACTGTCATTTGAATCCAGCAGAGAGAAATAAGAAGAAATAAGAAAAGAGAAGAGGGCAAAAGTAAACAACAGGAACCAAAAAGTGAACAGGCCAACAAGCTGAAACTGATCGCTGAGAGCATCACGGGTTGTTTCGTAAAATAAAAAAAAATAAAAAAGCTATAATAAGCACTGAGATGAGATCATGATATAACAAGCAAAGAGAGATCAGAGAAAAGGAAAGAAGTTTCTATCAGATCGCAGTAAAGCTAATAAAGCCTTTTCTAAAACAGCCAAAATAAAAAACAGCTTTCAGCCGATGAATTAGCAGCAACTGTCAAACTGTAATCAGGTTACTTCAGTTTCTGATTATACCAACGCTGTAATTATTCCCAAAAACCCAAATCTTAAGTTTTTACATTTCAGCTTTAGATGTTCAGTAAGTAAGATGTAGCTGAACAAAAAGAAGCGCTTTTATAACTTTGGAGCATTTTGCATTTTGATTTTCAGATGTGGATATGAGTCGTTTTCAACAGCAAGCAGGAATTTTAGAGCTGCGACTTTTATTCAAACCGAATTACTCAATCCAAATGAAAGGCTTCGGTTTAACTTACCCTCCATCTTCTCATCTGCTGCATCTTTGCCATCTGCAGCCCTTTCAGCAGGATGATGCTCTCCCTCAGGAAGTGGAGCTGAAAAAAAGAAACAATAATCACAATTTAAATGTTGTATTTTTTCCCCTAACGTTTTCTTCCTTGGCGTTGCTTTAAAGCGTGGGTTTAAACCTTTTTCTGCAGGTTTGGCAGCTTCAACAACTTGTCCTCCTGCAGCCTGATTGCCTTCGACAGCTGCATTCTCTGCATCTTTAACAGGATCGAGCTTTTCCGCCTCCTTCAGTGGCGCTCCATCCTCCTTTTTGCCATCCTCGACGGCAGCTTTCTCCAGCACCTTGTTGGACACGACGCGACCGCCCGGTTTCTCCTGCTCGTTTCGTACAGCCGCCTCCGCACGGTCCCCCTCCGCCTTATCGCCGTCTCCGTCTTCCACCTTCGGGGCAAGCTCTTGCTCCTCGGGTCTGTTGGGTTCTTCCTCGGCGCTCTTAGCAGGAGCTTCCTTCTTTTCCTCTTCCAGCTCCGCTTTGTTCTTTCTGGAGTCCACCTGAACATCGTCGTGGGGGATGGGTGGCTCGTGGCGATGGGCTTCCCCCTCTGGCAGCGCGACACCTGAACGGACAGACGGCCGTGATTCTACACAGCTCAAAAGTCTGGGTGAAGTTCTGATCGTGCTTTAGGGGTCTTACCGGCGTCGGGGCGGTCCAGCTGCACCTCCTCCTCCTTCCTATCAGGAGGCTCGACTAGTCCTTTGATTTGAGGAGGCTCGCCCTGATTTTGCTTTCCGTCCACGGGTGGAAGGTCAGGATTTTTTCCTCCTTCTGCTTCCCTTACTGGGAGTTTGTCTGTTTAACAAAAGAAAATTAGAATATTTTAAAAGTGACCTCCTCTTATTATAATTAAATCTCAGAGACATTGGCTAAACTGTGCTTCTCATTACTGAACATATAAACTATTAGTTTTTTTTAAAGATCCAACTAGAATGTTAAAGTACATTTGTGGATTTATTATTTTTTTACTAATTTGTATTAAATAAAAACATAAATGTTGCCACTTATTTCCACAGTGTTAGCTCCTGTGTTGGTTAAGTGGAGTTATTCTATTGCACAACATTTATTACTAGTCATTTAATTAACACCTGCACCTGTGTGTGTTCTGTTAGCAAAATATCTCATGGACTATCAGACAAATTTTAATCAAACTTGCAGAAAATAATCCCTGAATGTATATCTACAACTGATTAACTTTTGGAGTCAACCCAATTCAAAATGGCTCCTACAACCAACTGAGCTTAGAAAACACAAAAACGGCCCTCGCTCAGTCAGATTTACAGATATTGAGATAAAATTTGATGTGGTTAAAGCTGAAACTAATTCATGACATATACTCCAAGCACTTTATATTGTGCGACACATGCACAAAATACTGAAGGTTTTACTAACAAATCTGAGTGAAATAATAACTGGTTGGACGTGCACAACTGATTAACTTCTGGAGTCAACCCAATTCAACAGTAAACACAAAAATTGCTATGACTTATTTAAATTTTACAGACATTGAGGTAAAATTTGATGCGGTAGTAGGTGAATCTAATTCACAATTTATACAGATCATGCAGTATCACATGAGACTGCGCATACCGTCATTCACAAGGTTTGACTAAAATGGCTGAAACTCTCTCTTCTTATCATAAGATCATTTTAGTTTAAAACTCTGGCACAAAAGACAGCGGGTGGTATGCATTACTTTAAGGAATTCATTTACTTTGTGTTCTTGTACACGTCAACTTAAAACACATTTTACTACAACAGTTTTGAAGCTCTCAGTGCCTGATCAAAGAACCCACTAGGTGGCAGCACGTATCAAAAATGCCTGTTCTGGCACAGCTGGTACTGAGTACTGAATAAGGAGAGGAGAGAGGAAGGAGAGTTCAAACTGATGAACAGGAAACAGGTGCAGAGTTTGGCCGACGTGGGCTCCAATAACAGCAGGGAAAGGTACAGAAAAAGAGAAAAAGGAAGGCAGAGAGTTTCCTGCATCGGTGAATGGGTCGAAACAAACAGAACAAATGTGGTAAAAAAAGAAGAAGAGATGGTGAAATGTCAGGTTTCCCTTCAGACTCCTTTTGCTCCCCCCCCCAAAAAAAGAGGCAAACATTAGCAGAAACAGTTCCCTCAGAGTCTTCTCTCCGTTTGATCTTCTGCCAAATACATATCCAGCCTTTGCTTCGTACAGCCGGAGCTTGCAGACATTTTCTAGAAGCCACAGGAGATGTGAGGGTAGAGGAGGCTGAAGACAATGTATTTTAACAGAGAGAGGGGGTGGAGGGGAGCAGGGGAAACGAAGAGAGGCAGAGGGGAGGAGAGAAATTGCCAGAATTTGAAGGGCATCAATCTTGCTTCATCAATGTCAAGCACTCAGCGCGGCTTTCAGATATTATCAAGAGGTTATCTCTTCAGCCTGCCTGTCTGTCTCCCAGTCGCTCTGTCTGTCTCCAGCTTTTCTTCTCACAGAGATAAAAGAAACTCTTTCTTCTGCTGCGACTTTGTGCTTTTGTTTTAGTCTCACTGGCCCTTTGCTTCTGGTTCATATCCTCTTTACACCGTTCGTTTAAAGGTGCTGTACCAGTCATCGACTTTGAAAGGAAAACAAGAAAATAAACATGTCTCCTGTATTGCCGGGGCATTTTGCATAAAGTAATTACATGCAGTGGCGTTGTCCAACCGTACACACTGCATGCAGCCCCAGCTCTGGCCCGTTGAGGTAAATGTTTCCACGGCTCATTAGAAAACCACTTTCATTTCCAGTCCATCAACCGGGTAAGTGTCTGCCAGCCATTAGAGGAAGTCATGATCTTTACCGTGCGGTTCGGGAAGGTCTGGTGGCGGCTGCCTGTTCCTGTCAGCTGCTGGGGGAGGATGAACTTGGAGGCTGGAGCTGGAGCTCCTGGCCGAAATCGAGAGGGTGGTGAAGGTGCTAATGAGTAGGATTCCCAGGCCAACACACAGCACAAGCTGCACCACAGAAGGACGAAATGTGAGAATGGCCTGAAACGGAGATGTAACATATTCACAAAGAAATAATAAAGGAAAGGGTAGACGCTAACCTGAGAAACGACACCATTCTTCTGGATCTTTCTGTAGATGAGAGCAGGACATATGAAGCATATGAGACTGCCCATGGTGGCACCAGTCAGGCCCAGGATGGTTTCCACTGATAAGAAAAAAAAAAAAAAAAACAGAAATAAGAAATAATGCCAACTGTGTATTCCCAGGGAGACGTTTTGCAGTTTTTGCAGTCAAAGTGAAACAGTTGAAATAAACATGATAATGATTATAAATAGTTGGGTACCTTTATGAAGTCAAAGCTGCAATAATTAGATAGTTCTTTTTCTTTATTCCTATAATAATTTAATCTAATGTATGAGCTAATAGGTCAAAAGATTGAGGTTCTAGCTACATAAAAAATTTAAGGACTACGTATCGCCCACCACCTTTCATGTCAGACTTTCAGATTAGGATCATCTTGTGTTGAGAACTGACAGAAATGTGTACATCTTGGTCAAACCTTGTAAATAACATTAGGTCATAATGCGAAAAGTCCCGCTCAGAGCATGCGTTGAGGGTGACTCTCACCTACAACAACACCTAATTTTAACACATTATCTATGAAATCAAATGAATTGGAGTCATTTCTGGGTTTTCTACGGTCAGTTTGATGTAGCGATCATCATGAATCGGACCGACTCCAAAGGTTAATCACTTGTAGATGTACATCTAATGATTATTTTCTGCATTAACATTTGTCCAGTGGTTCATGACCCATTTGGCTAATAGACACATGCACACACACAGACCGGTAAAAACCTTAACATCTGATAAAAAACAAAGAATCAAGTCTGCCAGAGCTCAAAAATTTAGGCTCACTCTTTAGTATTTTTTTCCTGTTGAAGAAAAATCAGAGATCTAAAAATTTGTACTGCGAGCTAAATTTATACCAGCGTCTGCCATTTATAGGCGCCACCAACCATGGCACATGGCTCCTGGCGGTGCAGGGAGAGCTTTGGCCCAGCCCTGCCTCTGTAGACCGGCCTGCTGGGCATCCAGCCCGGAAACCTATCGTTCATCCAGAGGACGGACACCATATTGTTTCCCTCAGATTTAGTGTCCATTCTCCCCGGGGTCCTCACTCCCTTTCTCCTCAGTCTATTAGTCTGATTAGATACACAGAGACCCAGCCAACCCCCCCCAAGTGCGTACATCTGTGTGTGCCTGTGTGGTCACCCTATCAAAGCTTTAACAAACAACCGAACGGATGAATGGGACATAAAGTAATGCTGCAGCTCCTCGTCTCCACCATTTTGGAGGTGAACGGTCGAGGGAAACAAACTTAAAGAAACTGACAGAGAGCCAATATTGGTGTGCGCGTGGACTTGTGTTTGTGTGACTGTGTTTGTGCGCGAGTGTGTGAGTCGGGAAGAATAACAGCCCTATCTACCTGTCAGCCCATCTAAAAGGAGATAAAAGTTGGGGCCCTGATTTAAAGACTGTGTTAGAGTGTGACAGTCACTGACTCGTAAAGTCACATTCACACACATCGTAAAGCTCCCCAGCTACTCCGCCCCACATAAAGGAACACATGCACCTTAAAGACCTCCAGCAAGCTACACATACACACATACAATTTTAGCCCATTCAATCCATGCCCAATCGTTCACACATACACATACACACACACACACGGGATGTACCATTAGGGATGAGAATGCCTCCCAGCATGGTGCCAAAAACAATGCAGAGGGTGATCATCTTGAAGCGCAGAGGAGGCATGTAACCTCCGGCAGCGAATGTCCCATCTTTCTGCTGTAAGATGGAAACAAAGATCAGGACGTGAGAGAAAGAAAAGTAATAGGAAAAAGGACTAAAACACACACAATTCTACCACTCAGGGTGACCAATCTTAAATTTAAAAAACTGACGGCAATGTCTGGGTCTTGACAACACAACAATCACACACAAAAGCCTATCATCTGTGCGTTTTGCGGTTCTTACAGAACTAGACTTATATTATTTTGGTTATTAGAAGCAACTGTCTGCAGTAGCAAATCAAAACTCCAATCTTTAACTAATGTTGCACCAAGGGTTTAACATCCATCTCCCAAATTAAAGGCCTAGCAGTCCTTCATGCCAACGTTTTAAGCTAAAATCCTCTTTCTATGTTGAAAAATGACAAGAGTCATGTTGTTTTGCGGTATAACGAGATCTGTTCATGCTCACAGTATGTGTTGGGAATGACTCTCAGCTACTACCACACTGGCTTTTAGCTCGATATCTGTAAAACTAGCAGAGTTATAGACATTTTTGTGTTTGCTAAGATATATTATCTTAGCAAACACAATTCTTATTTTGAATTGGGTTGACTCTAAAAGCATAGATCACACTTGAAACGAAGAAAGGAGGCAACTTTCTGAAAACAATACCTGTGGGATGAGCCACTAAAACTTTTTAAAACCCCGACAAGAGCTCTCACACACAAATTTGACAAGATTACTGGAAAATAGAATTATGACAAAAATTACCTGCACACCATTTGATTTTTTTCCCATAAATGTTTTCATAAATCAGTGCAAATTAGTCTGAGGATCATCTGAACTGTTAGGGTTTATTAATCAGGGGGCTGCAGTTAAACTTGCAGTTTCTCCAAATGAATGATAATACTGGCAGCAGCAGAAGAAAACGCACAACATATCTCTTAAATAAAATTATTGGCAAGCCTAGCTGCATTAAAAGGAATAATGCTTTTATGCTGAGAACTACCAGAATGTAATGTTGTCATTAACACACACATATACTTTGCATCCATACTGTATAGACAGCATAATTTGGATAAAGGAGGAACTTTCAATTTCAATTCCAACCATAGCAACAAGCAAACAAAGGCACTTCTCAGATGTGCGGAGCAGTCCTCTCACAGGAAGTGTATCGAAGTGGTTTCTGAGCCCACCTGCTGCTCAAAAAGCATGGTGTTAATAGCCTGGCGGCAAGGCAAGATCATCATGGGAAATCCAACAGCCACAGACATCATAAAGCCCACACGGATCATTTCGGTCACCAGGTTGGACGGAAAGTTCATCAGCACGTTGCCAGCAATGTGCTCGGTGAAGCTGACATAGCCGAAGAAGCCCACCTGGATAAGAAAAGAGGGCACTGAGAAAAATAAACTCACATTTGAGATGTTAATCTTAAAAGGGCAGCTGATTATGACAAGCTAATGCTTTAACAGTATTACTAGAACAAAAAAACGACACAATGTGTGTGTGGAAGTGCAGCTCCACTCACAGTGATGTAAAAGATGGTGACCACGTTGAGAGCCGAGGTGAAGATGGTGCTCATGCGTTTGACTGACGGCTCATCCAGGCTGTCATAGGTCGGCAGCACCTGCCTGTGAAAGACGAGCAGGCCAAAACAACAAACTCGACACGCCGCTTGACACAAGACCGCTGCTGCGGTTGTATGTGCTACTGCTACAGAACCCTCTGAAGGAGCGTTAACTGTGCCACTTCAAGTCAGGAGGTCAAGACGTGCAGCCCCACAGATGTTCGGTAAATTGAGTTGTTTATTTTTCCGTCCTGACAGCTGACAAAATGACAATCTTCCACTTAGTTTAAATTTAATATTGGAAACGGCTCTGTAGAGTTCTTTAATGAGCAGCCATATGGGGGCCCATTTGTGCTGCTCAGTAATCAAATGATGCATCGCTTTCCTCCTGTCCCTGTCAGCAGCGCACTCAAGGTACCAATTTCTTTATTCTTCCTTTGTCTCACTAGAATTTATACATTTTAAATATATTATATATATAAATAAACATTTCAAATAAAAATCATCATCTACAACAATGCAGTGCTTGTGGTTAGCCATTCCTCAATCCATTTTCATTACCCGCATTTTCCATTCTGGGACGCGGGGGAGCTGGAGGAAAAATTTACACGTTTTCCTCACAATTTTGTCTCCAGCTGGTTTCCAACACTCACAGCTCAGTGAGATATTACCTATAGAGCACAGACTGGAGCATTTTGGGATCAGTAAAGTAGGACAGATCGATATCTCTTATTGATCATTGTGAAATCAAACAGAACACCTTCGATGCCTAGAAAGGTGGATTAGCTACCAGCTCATTTTAATCAAATATGTTACACCTTGAGCCGGTTTTCCACAAGCCTGCGCACACGGGTTGTGCAAATCCAAAAACACAGATTACAACACTTTTATTTCCCTAGCTGGCACAACCCAGACTTTGTCTAAATCTATGCGATGGTCTAAGATTTTCATAGATGCTTTTAACTGTTGGGGAGGTTGTTGTAAGTAAGTATTTGGAGTAGATTATTTGCTGTGCGCCTATGTAATCGCACAAGCGTGATCTCATGGGCATTCAAGAATTGATCAGGTTTCACCAACTTGTTTTTATCCAAACTTTATCTGACAGGGGAGTCGCTGTCTCGGACCTGATTTAGTAGATTCCTGACTCCATAAACAGGCTCCCAAATCTCATATAATCGTGTTTAAGCAAGTCAAGTGATAAAGAGAAAGTAACACTGAGGTTGTGAGAATGACAGTACATGCAAAACGGTTGTAAACCAAAGAAAGGTGATGGCAGTGGGGGTACGTCAAGTGGTACCTGTGTATGCACTTCTTGCATGTGTGCGGCACGGAAAGGGTGACAGTAGTCAAGGCTGGCTGAGGTTGGACCTGAGATCACCTGTCTGTCTCTCTCTCTCTATCATTTCCTGCCCTGTGCTATAAGAGCCTGTGGGCGTGTGCAGGGGGACCGTCGGCACATTAACCAGTAAATTTACAGGCCTTATATATAACAGCGAGTGCCTGACAGGTTTTACAGCATTATAAACTTTCTTGGCAGACTCTTTTTTTTTTTTTTTTTTTTCCCTTTTCCGCCTCACCTTCTTTCTCGAGTACAAAAGAAGAACCACAGAGCAGAAATGAGAGCGGGAGCAAGAAGCCATAACTTTCTCTTTCCCTTGTTCCTTCGCCGCCAGTCTCACTTTCACACACTCTGATTTTATTAGCTCACGCTGTCCCATGATGCCATTTCTCGATGCTGATTTAATCCGCGAACCAGTAAATCTTACAGCCAAGGTTAAATAAAACTATATACGGTTAGCCCAAAGCTAAAATATCTAACGGCCACTCAATAGTCCTGACTCAACGGCTAATGTCCTAATGTACTTCAACAACCTTAAAACTCAGCCGCATGCAAAAGTCTGGCCACTGCTGGTAAAATGTCTGTTTCTAACAATAGTTATGCAAGAGAAAAAATAAAAGATGCAAAACAAAAAAAAAATTAAAAATCAGGCAACATTCACAGCTTTTGTAAATCTCTTAGTAACTGAATGAGGGATTTGATCTTTTTCTTCCTGGAAAAAGAATCTACTTATGTGAAATTATTCTCCATGTTACCTTTTTACAGTTTTGTTTTTTCTTAAAAAGATTCCTAATGTTGGAGAAATCAGGGATTTTAAGAGGCATGGCAAAATGCTCAGCTCACCCCTCTTTTTGCAGTGATAAAGATTTTATTCATGTTAAAGAAGCAGCAACTTTTTTTTTTAACATACTTTATATTTAACAGTTCAAACCTTATCAGCTCACAGATCGTTTTCCCCAAACCCACCAGGATTATTTAGATATTCATGTGAAAACATTAGGTGTTATTTTTGGTGTGATGACTGTTTCAAGTGCTGCTTCACAGATAGGACCTTAAAATAAACCACTTTGTAGTCAGAATTTGGTTCTGATTTGCCTTTCCAAAAATATTTGATGTTCTTTCTGAAAGTTTTTTCTCCCTTCGTCGTTCTCTCGACTCTTCTTGATAATTGCCTGTTCTTAATTACATTACAAAACTGCCATTGTCTAATAGCATTCTCCTGCTTTGTAGACATTGTTTACTTTAATAGTTCTTAATTATGTAGATTAAAATGATAACTCTGTCTTTGAAGGTGCAGTTGAATACACTAGTTGTGAGCAGTCAGTATCTTATCTGCAGTAGACAACAGTCAGACACTCCTTTTACAGAACAGTTCCGCAATAAGGCTGCAAAGCTGAGCCTCTTCTTAAGGATCATGTAGTTCTTCACAATGCACCAATCAATCTGGCTACAGCCATTATTTATGTTTACGCAAATGATTTCCATTTTTACACCCCCCCCCCGCTGCCTTGATAGTTATGGAATGCACACCAAAACAGGAAAAAAAAGGGGATCTTGGGTTGGGTTTGAAGGTGTTTTGTGAAAGGGTCGAGAGCAGTGGTCTCCAATCCTGGTCCTCGAGGGCCTCTATCCTGCACGTTTTCCTTGTTTCTCTGCTCCAACACATCTGATTTGAATCAATGGGTGATTAACAGGCTTCTGCAGAACATGAAGAGGTGATTGAACCACTGAATCAGGTGTGTTGGAGCAGGGAAACAAGGAAAACATGCAGGATGGTGGCCCTCGAGGACCAGGATTGGAGACCTCTGGTCTAGAGTGACCTCAGTTTGGAGAATCAGGGAGAAATTCTCATGGAGGAGTCAAGCTGACAGCTACTTAGAGCAGGGACCGTAAAAGGTGAATTTCAGCTATCTGAAGCAACTCCAACTTGAAACTGTGTTTTTTTTTTTTTTACAAGCGTTTGATCAAACACCATGTTGTGGATTTCTGCACTGTGCAACTTCTACATCAGATAGTACTTGGACCAAGTACACTTAACGCAGTCAGTTTTTGTGACTGACAAAGAACTAATTGCAATAAGTCACTTCACTCCTTCATGGAGCTTCCTCAGATTTTCCAAAAGTAAAAGCACTGACTGCTGTCTACTCCAAGTTAGATACTGACTACTCATACACGTTATTCAACCCCACTTCAAAAACCAGAACCCTTTAGGATCTGAAGGGTTAATGGCCTCGTTTTGCCAACAAGAGCGGTGACATTCTCTTACGTTCTCTTCATTTTTAACTTTATATCTTTGGAAATTCAGTTCATTATATCCTGACTTAACTATTGATATGAACAGACATTTTGAGCAGTGTGCCCAAACGTTTGAATGCCACTGACTCTTTACTGCAGCAGCACAGAGGATTTTTTTTTTTTCCCCCCGAACATTTTTATTTGTCCTTATGAGCCAACTGCTGCACACTCCCCAATAGTCCCCCACCTCCCCCTAAAACAGACAAGACGAGCCCCCACCCTGTCATTGTCATAATGGTGATGTTAAGTAATGTTTTAACTGAAAGTAAACACATTTCATGAACGCAATAAAAATCCAATGTGCTAAGAGCTATTTAATCAGCCTGTGAATACATCAGTGTGTCTGTAAGATGGCGGCAGTCCAATGTGTTGATTAGTGGTTTGGCTTAAGCTGCCTGCTGCCTAACTGAGCGCTTGCCTCGCTCAGCCTGACCACAGGCCAAGAAATCCCCCTGCCAAATATCACTTAGCACAACTAGTGAGAACTGACGCACAAAACACACGCACACAAGCTCATACTTTCCTTCATTTTGGGTGACATGCACGTTCCCACCGCATCGTGTTTTGTTAGTTTTGTGTGATTACGTTAATTAAAAGTCGGTTTTAAGTCTCCAGGCTGCATTCATCCACTCCTATCAATTACCTCACACAAACAAAACCATCCGCCGCCGCCACCCAAACATCTGGCTCCTAATGACCTCACCAAAACACCCCGCTGAATCCTTCCTCGGCGCCGCATTCAAATCAAACACGGACTACATCCACCAGGACTCTCCGTGCTGCTCCCGCCAGTTCAACCCAGTGCAAACCCAGAGCAAGAGATGACGCGTAAAGCGAGCGGCAGTGACCGAGCATGCAGAGGGGTGAGGGTGAAGGCGTGAAGCTGTGATCAGGAAAAGCACCGTGATGTGATTTCTGCACTCAATTCAAATAAAGATGATGCAATGCACAATATTTTATAACAAGTATCTAGTAATTTGCAGTGCTTTATGTCAAGTAAGTTTAATGGTCGGACAAAAAGAAGTTTAAGTCCAAGGCTAGTCCAAGGCACTTCTAGAGTAGAGAGTTTAAACAATGGAGCAGACTAAATGAAATGCCATATCAACAATCCCCTTTTCTTCTCAAGTCTGTGTTTTTTTAACTTTACAAACTGAGTTCTTCATTTTGGCTCAAAGGAATGTTGAAAGTATGCATGCACTAACTGTTAAATTTGCTCAAATTTGACGTAAACAAACAAACAAAAAAAAAACACTGCTTAGATAGTTACTAAGAGGTAAAGCTCACATATTCAGGAATTATCCAGCAATCGATGAGCCCCCAACTAAAGAGTCGTTTGGTTTTTTTTAAATTTTGCTTTGCTGATGTGACTCTAAAGGGGTGGAAGGGCACGAGGAGTACTTACGACTGGCAGGCGAAGGCCATCCCACAGATGGGGATGCAGCGGAACACACCCTCCCAGCGCACCACATTGACCTGCCCTAGCCACCAGCCGCTGAGCAGCCCGTGTTTGAACGAGGACAGCACCATCTGAGGGGAAGGAGGCGGGGAGGAGGGGGGGAGTTACAGCCCAAACCAAACGAAAACAGGTGGAGGGAGAACATGAACAGCAGAATGGGAAGGAGGGCGGGAGGCCGGGGTGGGGGGCTGCATCCATGTCGACAGCTCACAGGTTTTGACAGTAACGAATGAGGGGTGAAAAAAAAAAAAATGAAAAGAAAGAAATCAAAGGAAACCCCGTACTGGAAGAAAAACCGGTAAGGCTAAAAAAAAGACATTAGAGAAAAAGTAAATAAATGGAAAACAAGGAATATTTAGGAGTTCTACAAAAAAAGTCCCAGGTTTTTCCACCAGAATGTGTTTCCTATGTCTTGCTCCTTTTATTGCCTTTAATAAAAAAAAAATTAAATCCACCACACCAAGCTTGCTCATACTGGGTGTGGGTTAACGGAGAGCAGCGGAGTTACCCTTTTCCTTCATTATGTCATTCCCCTCCGCCTTATTACTACTGCCACCAAAGACACACACACAAACACACACACGGAGAACTCAAACCAGAGTTGAAGGTGAACAATGGAGATGAAGGAAGTGGACTGAGCAGAATATTCAGGTAGGCATGAGGAGGGTTTATGGGGTGTGAAGTTGAGGTGGAAACACGGGGCTTCCTTCACTCTCCACCCATCCCCCACTGCCCTTAAGGTGGTGTTACTTTTTTGGATGGGGTGGGGTGGGGGGTGTTACTTACGGGTGACAGCAGAAGGTTGTGGCGATAATGGGCAGGCACTGAATGACGCCCTTGAAGCGCCACAGGTGCACCTGCTCCAGCCAGGAGCCCGAGATTATGCCGTAGCGCAGAGACGACAACACTATCTACAGCACCAGAAGCAGAGAGAGTGGCGGGGGTNGGAGGGAGGGAGGGAGGGAGGGAGGGAAGGAGGGAGGGAGGATCGCACACGAAAGGTGCAAAGGGTGAGAGGGTGCCAAAGGGGAGTGGGAAAGGCAGGATAAAGAAGAAAAAGAGAGGAAAACAACAAGTGAAGTTATATAATAGAGAGTGAGGAAAGAAGGGATCGATTAAGGGTAGGATGGAAGGAGGGAGGGAAGGAGATACATCACTGTTAGAGGGTCAGGGGTCTGGCCGGGGTCGGGCCTGGATCTAAAGCCGAACACACCACACCACTGTTCAAGGTTATCAACATGCTTCACAGGTCACACGGCACACACAGAATACAAATGGTACTTTGAAGACTTTGGAAGCAGCACTGCAATTCAATAAAACATGAGCTGTACACACACACACACAACAAAAACTATCTGTGTGTACATTTAAAGAGTAAACCAACTAAATCATGAGAGACAGAAAACTGCTACTGAGCTTTTGTAAGATCCAAGCGTTTAGCGTGTGGCATCGGGGTAAACAAATCGCAGAATAATTTGTCTGGTTTTAAATAATCTTGTTGTAATGCGAATTTAAAAAAACAGTAACAACGGGTGACATCTAGCCCTCTTCATTTGCATCAGTAGGTTAAATAAGCTGGCGTCAAACCTTATTTTCTCTCATTTTATCTTAAATTTGCAACACCTCCGCTTGTTTGCACTTCCTGTAAGAGCGATCCTTCTCAAATGCACACCCTACAACCACTCAAAAACAGCATATTTCAACAACCCGTTCCTTCACTCGCCTCTTTTTTGATCAACCACGAGAAGTATTTTGTTTCCATTTGCCTTTTTAAGGTGGTAATATAACAAGTCTTCAGTTTAGAATTGCTGCTACTTAAACAGATATAAATGTTTTTTTTATAAAGGTAATTAAAATCTAAAAACTGTTTTATCGAAACCATAAGACACTAAATGAAACATTATTAATATTCTAATCACTTATAGATTTTTGTTAACAAAGCACACAGTAGTTTTAAATATATATCTGCGTTGGTGTTTATCTTTGACTTGTTAGAAAACGGAAAGTGTGTGACTGAAAAATACACTTTACAGCGTAAAACTTGCTTCACGCTTCAGGAGGTACTTCCTCTAAAGAACCTAAACTAAAAATAGACATATTTACATGTTTGTGGTCTAATAAGCTGCACTTAATTACTACAGATAATATTAACTTTCATTTTTAAGCTCCCAGCTATTGTGGCTAATAAATGTTGACTAGCAAATCAGAAAAAATAAAAAGTTAAAACTTATTTAAGATGAGAGTAACATAAAGTGGGTTTGTAACGAGACGCACAGCAACTGTTTTCTGTCTGAAATGATTTAGGGCGGATTTGCTCTTTAACAGAGGAGCAAGACAATATTGTGTTGGTAAGTAAACAGACTGGTATATTGGTTAAAATAAGGAAGAATCAACACGGAATACAACATGTCACCATTTGCCAAAAAAAAAAAAAGTCTAAGCAAAAGGTGGCAGGGCTAAAGGGCTGAACTAAAAATGACATTTATCTATATTTTAAATTAAACATGTATTTTAGAAAATAGAGAAAAACACATCACAAAAATAAAAGGGCCTCACAAAAACACAACAATATGCTTAAAAACAAGATTAAAACATTATTAGTGCATAATGTTGCAACAATATGACTTTATTGTTGAGTTTTTTTGGACTGCACCAATAAAAATTAATTTCATTTCACTGAAAATGGGTTTAATACGTAAACCTTTCATTAATCATGTGTTTATTTTCATGCCAAATTAAAATGGAGTACATTTAATTTAGCCTGAGCAAAAATTTAAGCTCCAATTTCCATGATAACTTACTTTTGACAAAGTTTACCTCCTTAAATTTCCTTTCAAGACGGATTCAGTAAGAGAGGCACACTATCCTTTCTCTTGAAAAGAAAACTTTTGACGAGGATTTAGACTGGACCAAACAAGGCAGAGTGTTCAGCCTGGATGTATGCATCTTTCTGACACACACTTCTGTCTTCCAAAGATTCCACAGAGCGGCTATCGTACAAAGAACAAGTACCACTACTGTGTCAGTAGCTCAGAATAAATTAATCTTTATTAGTGCAAACCATAAACGTACTGCTACTTTGCAGCTTGATTGTTTTTGATCTGTTATAGAGTATTAGTGTGATAAATCACTTTTATATTTTAGCGATGATACAGCCTCTTAAAATCACAGGCTGAGCTGCAACTTATTGGCATGCAGGGCACACAGAGAGCAGCTGAGTGGCAGCGGGCTCACCGTGAACATGAAGAGGGTGTAGAAGATGAGCGCCATGGCCGAGAAGGACTGGATGGAGGACATCATGTTCCTCTGCAGACTCAGAGGGAGCACGATGAACAGCGACACGGCGATCAGCAGCACCACGCGGAAACTGCCCGTCACCTTTCGCAGAAGCAGAGCGACACGGTGACACACTCACTTTTCGGCCTCGGTTTCCAGACTAGGACTGAGTCCTGCCCCTGTTCATCTGCTACCGGTTTAGCTTGTTTTGGGTGGTTTCGTAATGAAGAGAACAGGAGACAGAATATACAGATTCACAAACAAATCTCAAACCTGTAAACCCAACAGCTGAGCGAAGAAATTTGAGCCCAAGTCGGCGATGACAACATAGAAGGCAATACAGGTTCCCAGCATCAGGCCGATCATACTGCAGGGAGAGAGAGAGAGTTATCACGTCTATTATTTTACCTTTTAACACTTTTGTTGTTATATTTAAAGAAAGTGATATTTAAAGAAAGTAAGGTCCTTATTTTAGTTTTCTCACACCCAGTCCACCTACGTGCAGAAAATAAAAGCACTGTGTGGATTTTAAGCAGTGCCAACTTGCCTTGTTTCCACCAGAGTTTTTCCCGGTTTTCCATAAGCATGGAAAGCTGCAAAGATCAGAAAAATATCAGTGTGAACATCATCGGGACAACCAGACACGAGTGGCCAAAAATGTGCCAAAAAGGAAAAAAAAAAAAAATCACACAATTTTATATATTTTGTTTTAATCAAACTTCTTTCTTAAAAAACAGGCAGGATTTTTGCCTCCTCGGTTTCAGCAGGTAAAAACAAAACCCATGACAATATTTATTTAGTACTTCTACCCACCCAGGCCAGCATAGGTCCTCCGTTTGGTGTAGCTGGCTGTGTGGACCAGGAACATGCAGGATTTGTGGGTCATCCACGAACAGAAGAACAGCAGCAGAGTTCCCAGCACTATCCCACACTGAAAGAACAGAGAAAGAGTCATCAGGTCATATATAATATATGCATATCGGTCATGTTTGCTCTTTACAACACAAGTCCAAGTGTAACTTGTTTTAGGGAGAGAAATGTCCACATATAATATATATATAATTGTGAAGCAGCAGCCAGATTAACAGGTTACCTGCACTGCACGTGTTCCTGCTTTATTTGTTCTGTTTATCAGTCTGTAAAGTATTTCAGCCATGCTGATCATTTCAGAGATGGCAAATAATTGCTCCTGTCCCCGGGTCTGTTGATAGCACTATATGAGACTTGTGGAAACTTTGAGGTCATAAAAAAAGCTTCAAATCATATATGTTATAATGCATAGTTCTAATGTCCATCTCTAATAGTTCTTACAGAATAGCTGCTGGTGGCATCACAGAACAAAAAGTTTTGCTTTGGGAGAAATTCTTTAAAATGTATACGCCCTGATAAGTATATCAAGACCTTGAAAGTGATTGTTGTCAGAGAATACGTACGCAACTCTTTAAACAAATAATACATGATTAATTTTATCTTCCTAACATAAAACAGACAAACAGTAAAACGGAAGTTACTCTGTAACTATGGTTCTGTGAATTCCTGGATGACTGCCAGTGGCAGTAAACAAAGTGGATATGTCTCCTCGCGCTCCGCGCGGGTCGAGAATTAATGTAAACAAAGTCACGCACGTGACACGTAGCTCACCTGGGCGTGCGTCTATAAATAGCAC
>NC_051446.1:12980998-12989052 GCF_001649575.2 Kryptolebias marmoratus | reverse complement strand
CAGGTCGACCGCGAGAAGAACAAAGAGGCCGAACGTAGCCTCACACGTGCTATTTATAGACGCACGCCCAGGTGAGCTACGTGTCACGTGCGTGACTTTGTTTACATTAATTCTCGACCTGCGCGGAGCGCGAGGAGACATATCCACTTTGTTTACTGCCACTGGCAGTCAGGAAGGAATGAAACAGAACAGGAAGTAGGCAGCTGAAAGGCATCACAAGAAAAACGTTCCTAAAATCATGATTACATAAGAAAGATCTGCAGTCTCCACCTGTTAAACTTTGTCCTGTTTTATACACCTAAATTCAACTATTTTTGTTTTTTTCTCCAAGGAGTTCCTCATTTCTTCCACCCATTTTTGCCAGCATTAAAAAGTCAAAAGGTTACAGGCATTTCTGTCAAAACCTACTAAAAGATGTGTTTGCCGATGCAAACTCTCAAAGTGTCATCAATGCAGAGGCTGTTTATGCTCAACCAAAGGTAAAATAAAACTAACCCCTCATCTTATAATGAAGGCATAAGCCACAGAGTCACTGGTAAATAGGAAAATTAGGTGCAAATAACCAGCTGCAGATTATAAAGCCCTGTTGTGGAAAGATGATGCAGTTTTTGAGCTGTCCAACAACTACATTAACCCAAAATTTGACATATCTTTTGACATTAAGATACAGTTTGATGCTTACTTATGAATGCAGTTATGACCCAAGAAGAGAATGACAAAATGTTACCAGGTGAAATTCTCCCAAGTTATCTCAAGCTTCATGTTGTTGGTTTAAAGTAATCGGCTTAAAGGTGTGTTTTGTTGGTTTTTGTTTGGGTTTATTCTAACAATTCACAGCTTCACGTTTTTTTTCTTTTTCTGTCAGGGAGAATTTTGAAATACTGCCTGTACTTACAGATGCAAATGACCCCCTCAGGATTCCTACACATTCCTAAAAAGTGTGGAAAAAGTATATATTTTTTCTTATAAGGAATATTCTTTGAGTCCAGATAAGTATGGAAATAAAGAAGCATATTGGTGTTTCCAGACTCTTTAAAATTCTAAACTGCAAAATATACGATAAGTTGCTTAAACAAGAAGAGTTTACGTTCCTTTTATATAAAAGCTGAGAACACCAGGGTGGCACAGTGGTGCAGAGGTTTAAGCTGTCGCCTCCCAGCAAGAAGGTTGTAGGATGATTTCCCGACCTGGGGCCTTTCTAGGTGGAATTTGCATGTTCTTCATGTTTGCACTGATCTACTGTTTCCTCCGGTTTCCTCCGACAGACTAAAAAATATGCATGTTAGGTTAATTGTTAACTCTCAAATTGTTCCTAGGTGAGAGAGTGAATGGTTGTTTGTCTCTATGTGTCTCTGTGATGGACCTGTGAACGGTCCATGGTGTCCCCTGCCTCTCATACAGTGATGGCTGGAGACACCAGCTTCCTGTGACCCGGAAAGGAAAGCAGGTAAAAGAAAATGGATGGATGGAAACACCAACATGCTCCCATTGGCAGCACCTTGCATGATATCTGTGTCAACAAATAACACAAGCTGGCTTCTTTGTATGCCAAGCAAGACCTGAAATGTACTGGGAAACCGTGCCAGCTTACAGGACTTATAGAAGAAAAAAAAAGGTCTGGAAAAGGGTGCAAGTTTCACCTGTCTGAAGCAGAAAGGCATGGTGAGCACACTGACTCCAACGATGCTGTTCACCACGTTCATGATCAGGCCCCAGTTAGACGCCGTCATTTTGAGCCTCTTGTGGAGACGGATAAATTAAAATAAATAAAGCCAAACTAGGCGGAGGGGCAGCTGCGCTCTGAAGCCCCCCCGTGGGTCTGTCACGGACTAATCTCCGGGAGGAGTACGAACTGGGGTTGATTTTTCTAACTCCGTCGATCAATGACGTGGCGCTCTCTCTCTCCGTCTCTAGGAGGAACATAAAGACAGCTGCGTTTGGTCACATTTCCACCTTTGTTTCTTATCGAAAACAACCGCTCATCAAACACATGCATAACTTAAATGTAACAAAATGCTTACAAACACATTTCAGATATTAAAGTCCCTTCCCCTGAGCGTTATTATTATCATTAACTCACTCTCCGCCCTCCGCCTCGCCGTCCCGCTACGTTATCATCGGTAACTCCGCGGCAACGATCATTTGTCGTCAAAATACTGAGCGTCCGTGCGTCTATAAGCGGGAGGGGAAGGAAAATTGGCTACGAGACGAATATAATAGCAAATCCTAGAGAGCTGTTGTGGTCTACGCGTATCCAGGAAGTAGTCTGAAGTCGAGGAGAGAAGAAGACGAGTCAGGCTACGGCTTTTAGGGCTGCTCAAATACTCGATCGCCCACTAGTGGTCACATACTGGTACTGCTTCAGTTTCTTCTTCAAGCTTTCCGTTTTTAAATTATCTATTTTTTTACAGCTTCGAGTGAAGGTACAATAGCAGCAAAATAATAAGCATATGTGCCTTATTGTGCACAAATTTAAACCATCCCTCATTCATTCATTCATTCATATTTTGCTTCCAAGGAGCCAAACCTTCTTGCAATTTTTTCAAAGCAGTCTTGGTTTAAGGTTCTCCATCTTTTCTGAAGCTCTTCCAAATTTTTTTTTTAAATCTCTGGCTGCCTTTTCCCCCTCCACATTTCTTTTTTTAGTCCTTTGACCTGATCATGACGGCATTTTGTGCAGCATGTGCATTAAATAATACAAAGCAAGTACAGGCAACAGGAGATGTGTAAGGCCAAGAGAATGAAAATAAAAAATAAAGTACAATAATGACAGCAGATTAACAATATCTACAAAATGCATATCTAAATAATAGGGACTAACCCAGCAAAGACCTTACACACATGAGGGATGCATCACCCTGCTGTTGATCATATGCCCAGTTTTTAGCTGATAATTTCATGGAAATCACCTTGTTTGTGTTAAAATACTGTCTTTATGTCTCTCTAACTGTGACATTTTTATAGATTCAACTAAATGATCTAGAACTGGACCCACAAAAGATTGAAATGCAGCCAAAGTAAAGAAAAGCTTTAAATGATCTTGAGAAAAAAGATGGCTTTAATAGATTATAAGAAAGTGTTTGACTGTATTATATTTGCTAAAATGTCATTTCCAAGCTGGTTTATGTAACTTTAATGCATTCTTACATTCCTATTTAATTACTGATAATAAACTTAAAAAATATTATTTCTTGACATCTAAAATTCTCAGATGGTTTAATCTGACCTTTTTAGGTCCCATATAAGCTTCATATTATTCAACAGAAGCAAGTAAAAATTAGAGAAATAAATGTTAATAATAAATTGTTAGAAACTTGTAGCATTCACATACACCGTATCTCCACTCCTTCTGTTTTTGTTATTATTTCCTAGGATATAAGCCGCTTTTGAAAGAATGTTCCGTAACAGGTTGTGTATTTTTGTATTTTGTGTTTTTTTTTCTTTTTTCCTTATTTTGTCCAATTTCCATGTATTTTATGCATTTTAGCATTTCATGTTAAATGCATAAAATGTAACATTTATGTTTTAGCATTTTATATTTAACCCTTTTTCACCCTTTTCATCAAATTTAGTTATTTTTATCATATATATTTTTAAATTTGTGTTTGGGTTACTGTGTTTTTTGGTATCTTTGCAGTTCTTTGCTGCATTCTGTCCTTTTTTTTATTTCTTGTCTCTCTGTGGTCAGCAACTATTTGGGATTTTCTCATCTTCCATGTTTTTATATCATTGTCCTTTTTGTTTGGTGATTTTTTTCTTCCTTCTTGTTGTTGATTTGATTTGTCTGTGTGTGTGTGTGTGTGTGTGTGTGTATTCTTTTGGTGGGACTTTCCAGTGACATCCCAGTTCTGTTTGTAATTTCAGATCTTTTGTTTCTCATTTTGTCTTTACATTTACGTGTTTTTTCACCCAGTTTATGAAATTTTATGATGGTTTAAATTGTTCTGATTGTCCTTTCATTGTGTTTGTGTCTTGTGTAACTCTTTTATGACGTGTGCTGTAGACTGTTTCCCCAGGTCCTGCTTGCAAATGAGATCTTGATCTCAATAGGGGTTTAAATCTGGTTAAATGAAGGGGAAAAAAAATTAGAATTGCTAAATATGTCCTACTTGGTTGTCATTTTAAAAATTGTTTTGATGATTTTTGTACAATTTTCATAGTCGTCTTTATCTCTTTGGTCATTTTGTGTCTTTTGGTGTTTTCGTGTTGTGTTTTTATTTATTTATTTTTTATTATAGTTGTTTATTAAATTTCTGTTTAAAACTGGGGAGTGGGGGCAATAAATCCATGAACACTGAGCCAGGGTCCAGTCGGTGATCTGTCCAGGTTGAGACCTGCTGCCTGACATGCATGTTAGAAAAACTTGAACTAAATAAGTGAAATAAAAAAGCTTTTTATAATTCATGCAATAAAATGTTACTGACACACTGATGCCTTGGTTCAAATCTAATATTTTTTAGTCAAACCAAACACTTTTGCAGCTTTTGAGGAGATTTTTTTTACAGTGCTTTTGTTCTTTTCCCCCTGAGGGACCTTTTACTTGTTAAAGAATATTTTCACATTGTTATATTTACTTAACTAAAGAACTGACCGACCTGCTTGAATCCTGTTTTTCCAGAGGCCTCTGGGATTTCTCTCAGGAAAGGGAAACAAGCAACAAAAGGCTCAAACAGAAGAGACGGAGTGTGGATGACGTTGGAGAACAACATTCAGCCTTGCACCTGAGTCGGCTGCTGGCAGCGACCCGGTTTGTTTCCGTTTGGAAAAGTGCCTGCCTGGTGCCCTCTCTGATACGGGACTATTGTGTCATTTGACCAGGAAGGAGAAGAAGGAGGCGAGGATGAAGGGGGGTGGTGACCTGAGAGCGTTCCCCCCCCCCCAGCTGGGTGTGCTTTACCCCAGGGATGAGGGATATTTTAAAAGCGGGGAAGGGGAATTTTAAATTCCGGAGACACATATGTGTGCACATATCTAATTATTATACTGCAACAGCTTCTGAAAAAAACAAAAACATTTTACAATAAAATAGATTATTTGAAAGCAACAATATTTTACCAAATATTATTTTGCAGCAACATCTTTTCCTTCCTTTTGTAATAAGTTTTGATTTTTTTTTTCTTTTAAGAAGCGTTTTTTTAGCTCTTTTGTTTTATTTAGATGATGTTTATTGTCTTATGTGTGCATGTGCATGAGTGTGTGTGTGTGTGTGTGTGTGTGTGTGTGTGTGTGTGTGTGTGTGCATGTGTGTGTGATCAGAATAAAAAAAACAACACAAATCTAAGTTCTTTGGCAGTTGCTTATTTTTTTGTTTTGTTAGTCTGCCAGATTTAGTTANGTGTGTGTGTGTGTGTGTGTGTGTGTGTGTGTGTGTGTGTGTGTGTGCATGTGTGTGTGATCAGAAAGGTTAAGACAGGAAAACCCTGGCCATTGTGCACCAGTGACCCCTCAAAACCAATGTGACAGAGCGGTTGATTGGCTGGAGGGTCCCGTCTCTCTGCACATAATCCCTCAAGGTAGACCCTCAGCCGGTCAGGAGTGTGTGTGTGTGTACACGCATGTATATGGATGTAACTGTGCTTGTGTCTTTCTGCACCTAATCCCTCTAGATTGACCCCCCATCTCTGGGTTGGGGTATTAGTGCAGTTACAGGGGGTCAGGCCCGCTTGTGTGTGTGTGTGTGTGTGTGTGTGTGAGACAGAGCTCGAGTGTGAGCACTACTCCATAGTAGTCCAATTAGACTGCAGAGTGCCTCTGTATTTTTTGTGGGGGGGTGGACTTGGTTTTGTGTAGCTGGTTTTTGGGGCTGCAGAGGGGTGGGGGTAAATTTTAGGGCAGATTTGGACGGATAACCCAGTTGGGGTGAAATTAGACGCAGGCATCTAGATTTGACCTCGGGCCCTTAGTGTGACCCAGGGTCACTCGGGGGTCACGGGGCACAAAGCAGAGCGCTGACCCTGCACAGGTCAAGCATGCGGGCGGCTGAAAGGACGCCTTTGTGGGGCCTGGCGTGCTCGGGATTTCCCATGAGCACCAGAGCGGGGGGGGAGTACGATGTCTGCCCAGGAAGCTGAAGCAGAGAGACAAGGTGTGTGAGGATGAGAACCATAATTGAGTTTTTGTTTATATCTCTGCTTGTTTGCCTCCTGATCATAACTGCATGTGTTTATTAGATTTTCTGCATTTCTTGGACGAAGACTCGACCACGGAGCATTACAGCTCAAAAAGGGATCATGTTTGGAAAAAAAGAAAAAGCTCCTGCCTTTTTTAGCGCCTGAAACCTGTCAGACAGATGTAATTTTTTACTTCTATGTGTGTTTGTGTCAGGAAAAAAAAAAAGATGTAGGTCTGATTTTTGGGCACGCCTGTGGTTGTTGCTTGTGTACATCTGTTAGCGCCTCCTTAATGAGCACATGCACGTTCCCTCCAGTCCTGTGTGTGGCCCTCAGGGAGGCAGAGCGAAGCCCTCTGCTCCAGTAATCACATTTAATTACGCACCAGCATTAGACGGCCTATGAATAGGGTTTTTAGGCAGGCCTCTCGCACAGAAATTGGCCGCATCCAGCTGAACATTGCCCACCTTTGTCCTGCCTATCCCACTATATTCTATTAAGACTTTGTCATTTGACCGTCATCAAAGCACTACGGTCCAGCACTAACAACTCCCCGGACTAATGCTACACATTAAAAACGCGAAGGTAAAGGGAACAATGGGCGTTTTCTTGGCTGAACAACTAGCGTCTGCCCCATTAATGAAGCAAATGGACCACACATTAGACCCCATCCACAATTACATGGCACCTAACATCGCAGAGAAAGGATGTTTGGTCTCGAGAGAAACCCTCTCAGATTTTGAAGTTGAGGCCAAAATCTATGGGCGGTTCTTTCAGGGGAATCTGGCACTGGAATAGAAAAAAAAAATCATTTTAAAACATTTTTAAGAGGGATTTTGTTTTGCAGAGAGGAAGATTCGCTCCTTTCATCTTATATCGAATGAATTGGCTGTGTGCGTTTATGTGTTAATATCAGCATTAGTCATATTTGTGTGCTGTGTGAGGAATTTTTGAGCAATCTAATTTTGGGTCAGTGCATGTAAACATTAAAGGCCTTGCATCCCTTGATGGAATGCATATCACTTGCTGCTTTCATGCCAGCGTTTTAAACTAAAATCACCTTATGCTGAAAAGGGACAAATCAACTGTATAACTGTTTTGGTACAACCTTGTAAATAATGTGATATTGTGAGATTTTGTGCAGATCTTGAACTCAGAGAATGTGTTGAGGATGACTCTCAGCTACTCTCACACCAAATTTTAGCTGAGTATCTGTAACACCGACTGAGTTATAACCACTTTGGTGTTCGATGAGGTCGCTTAGCCGTGATGACCATCTTGAGCCTCTGCAGGATACCTTGGAACTCTAATAACCTTCGTGTCACTTTCAGCGTTTGGTTTTAAGTCTCCTCTTCTTGACAGGAAATATAACAAATTTTCTGCTTTAGTACTCTGAGATGGTGCAGTAAATTCAGTGTTTTTAAAAAAGGCCGGACTCATAAAGAGACGAGGCAGCAGAGCTGAACCTCGTTCAGATATCAAACCAGCCACACATCCATCGGACACTGCGGCATGTAGATGTATAGTGTAAACGCTCCTACATCTGTGTGTATTCACGCACACAGAGTCAGAGTGTTGTGTGAATGGTGTGTTTGACTTGAACAGAATGAGTGTGGGGATTCATGCTGGGCTTCCTCTATTAAACTCGGCAATAAGGCTTGCTGTGTATGAGCGCGCTGACGTCCCTGCCCACCTCGGTGATCTACGGCCTGTGTGTTCGAGCTAAATTCTCTACCTGTTCCCAGTGATCTATAGCTCCGGGGGATGTTTTATATACCGTAGACGGACATTTGTGTGCATTTGTGTGTGTTTAAATCAACGTTTGCGAGTGAGCGTATCCACGTGGGGGCGTGCAGCTGCATGCTTCACCGACTCAGCTTGCGAAAAGGTTTTTTTTTTTTGGGGGGGGGGGGGGGGGGGGGGGGGGAAGAGGGGGGGGGGGGG
>NC_051446.1:12952819-12980846 GCF_001649575.2 Kryptolebias marmoratus | reverse complement strand
TCTCTCTCTCTCTCTCTCTCTCTCTCTCTCTCTCTTTCTCTCTGGTGACTTCGAGCTGCTGCAAACCTTGGATCAGGGCGGTGATAAATTTACAGTCAGAGAGGGCTGCAACTGAAGGGGGACTCAGTGAAGTGGTGGAAACGGGACGGCCCATATATTTCCCGATAATTGACAGCAGTTGAGCCCACTGCTGAGTTCAGAGCCAGGAGAGACGGTGTTATCCCAGGTCCTCCTCACGTTCCCCCACCGCTCTTTGCTTTATGGCAACACTGAAGGCCGCGCGGCCAGAAACAGGGTTCTCTTTTAAAACGCAGCTTTATGTGGCCCTCCAGCGCCAGGAGCATCATTAGGATTTTAGGAGCGGTACTTAGCACATGAACAGCCAGGCCCTTAGTCAAAGAATATTAGGATTGTTTTTAGTGCTGGGATGATTTATTGCATAAAAAGAGAAAAAAAGACAGTAGCCAGCTAAATCAGGACCAAATTCACGACAGAAAACCACGACTTCAGATCCCGCACGGAAGGTTTCGAGCTGAAAGTTGCAGAAGAGGAAAGTTTTTATCATTTACATTCGGCTGAGAACGCTGTTTGCAAATCTTACGGAGATGAATTGCTCACACAGAGGTGCAGAATGCCGCAGGAGTTAGCAAACACAAAGCTTCCTGAAACAGATCTTTGTAAACTTCATGTTTCTTCTTCTTCTTTGGTTTAATAAATGATACAAATAAGAAGATTATTAAATGTACTAACAGCAGCTCTCACTTCCTTTTAGATCCTCCCCACAGCACAAACAAACAAATAAAAAGAATAAAAATGCAGATAATTTCATCATCATAATTTGCTCAAGGGTCGAATCTTTTCTCTCTTTTTCCAGATATCGCCCACGGGCCACCAGTTGATGATTGCTGTAACAAAGGGGGACAATAATTAAACAAAACAAAACATTTGCTTCTTGATTTGAACTGAGGGATTTTTTCTTGTTTTAGCTCTTTCCTAAGCAACAATAACAAACAAACTGAGGAGACTAGATTTTTCATTTAAGTTTCTTGAAAAACAATAAATTTCTAACATTAAAGTGTTATTTTGTTTTTACCCAATTTGTGTGAATGCAGTCTCTAAATCTAGACTTAAAAAGACAAAAAAAAAAAGATCTGACCCAAGACCAAGTAAGTCCAGACCTACAATTTTTAAATATACAGAAACATAAAAACATCCTGCTGAGCTAGCAAAAAGCTGGATGATGATTTAAATCTTACAGCTGCTGCCTGTGTGAGGATCTGGGGTTGGCTCCGCCTTCTGGGCAGTGCCACTAATCATTCCTCCACAGGTGTTCCAGTTTCCACTGACGAGACCAGCTGGTATTTAAGCAGCAGGCTAGGATCAGATCTTCGCTGGAGCATCAAACCTTCTGGTTAGATTCTCCGCCACNTGGGCAGTGCCACTAATCATTCCTCCACAGGTGTTCCAGTTTCCACTGACGAGACCAGCTGGTACTTAAGCAGCAGGCTGGGATCAGATCTTCGCTGGAGCATCAAACCTACTGGGTTAGATTCTCCGCCACAGCGTCTAACCTAACTTGTGCTCTCGAGCTAATCACGTTCTCTGTTCTGTGCCTACGACTCAGGTTTTGCCACGTTACGACTACAGGTCGGAGGAACTACTTACCTGGATACTCACGGAGACGTACCTCGCTGCTACCTGACTCTTCTTGTAACCCACTGGAACCACTTCACTCCTCCTCGACGACACAACCTCCCGTTGGGACCTGTAAGCAAATAAGAGACATTATAATCTTCACTACCATCTTGGAAGTCTACCGGTACCCGAGACTCACCCAGTTCTCCTTCCCTTGCAGACTCCACCTGGAAAGGATCCTTGTACATAGTCTCACCTGTAAAATAAACGCACTTACCTTTATCTTGGTCTTGGTTGTGCTCTATGGACTGCCACTCTCGGGTTCCTGACAGCCTGTCTCACATTTTTTTCCACAACTTTACACTATGTGTGTGTCCCTCACCCCATAAACAGGAAATGTTTCTTAAATATCTGAAAATGAAATGTGCAGACGCAGGAATCAGCAAAAATCATGGCCAGTGTTTTCTGGATGCTGTCTCCATTCAGCTAAAGTATAAACATCTCAAACTGCACACGTGCTGATTTCCTTTTTAGAGATTAAAGACATCCTTTGACGCTTTTTATGCATTAAGGCTTGCAAGGTATGGCCATGCTTTTTCCACATTCCTTCTATTTCTATGTCTCCTTGCAGGATATACTATCCTCCTTTTCTCATGCCTTCCCCGCCTCTGCTTGTTCTCCCTTCCTCTTCCTTTTCTTCTGCTCTCATCGAAATTCAGCGGCGTAATTCCCTCTCCGAGGACACCATTGATCTCTCCCTTCCTGCATGTTTGAGAAACACTGGGCGGGCAAAGCTGGGGTGTTTTTTTTTTTTAACGTCAGAGAGGCGCAGCAGGAAGGTTGGTGTGGGGAGAAGGGTGAAGAGGAGAGGGATGNGGGGGGGGGTAAAGAAGTGGATGAAGGGGAGGCAGAAGAGGAGAGCCAAACTCTACCACCACCCCTCCTTTTCCTCCTCTATAGTTGCAGGAGAAGAAAAGACACGGGCTTTCCTCGTGATTGCATCTTCCGCCCCTCTTTTTGAAGCACAGAGAGACAAGAGAGCAGCTATTTACTGGAGCCCACACATAATGGCCACTTTTATTTACTTTCATCCATTTAGCCTCTGCCAAGGACTCTCCACTATGTGGGCCAAAAACAGAAACCCTAGGTGTTTTACAAAACTCCCCTCCTCCTCCTCCTCTATGTGTGTGTGTGTCTTTATTTGCAGACAACATCCCAGCAAAACAAAAATCTGTATCCTCTAATCAACATGTGGGTCTATTTATTCGTGACCTGCCTTCAAACCTGCTTCAGGCCACATTACACACACACACACACACACACACACAGACACACACATAAAAGCCCTGGTTTGACATCAGAAAGGTCACCGGTGCCATTCAGGCAGCGACGGAGCTGACCCCTGTCCCGAGGCGAGCCTGATAACCAACCACTCTCCTCCTCTCGCCCGCTGACCTTTCAGGGAGTTTCATTGCTACCAGACCTCAGCAAAATAAGGCTGCATTTTTATCCAGAATCTCTGCTCCTTTATCTACAAATCACATTTTCCTTTTTATTGGATTAGCAAATAGCTTTCTTTTGGTTTCTTTAAGAAATAAATATCAGAATAAAAAGTTCCATCAAGGCTATTTGAGCCTACCCGAAAATTGGGTCAATCTTTATTCGACAAATTTGAGAAGATTTATCATATCTGTCTGTTCTGTGCAACCTATGATAAAGTAAACAAAACATGGAAATTAGGACTACTTCCACCAATTGTGCAAAAACAATTTTTGTCTCTGTTTGTAGTTCATGATTAAAGCTACCCATTGCAAGAGCATGTAGACTGGGCAAAATAATAATTTAAGAAGTAAGTAAAAAAAAAAAAATACACACAATATTTTTTTTTCATATATTGATGGTTAAAATGCCCTTAGATTAAAATTTGTAAGCAAAATTTGTGACCAGCAGCCATTTACCATGTGTGTGTTTACCTATAGAAACAGCTGAAGTGACTGAAATAAAGTCAACAATGGTGGCGTCCACGAAAGAGCCTTTTAAGATGGAAACATTTGACACTTTTGATGTACTGGTAAGTATTTACACTCAGATTTATTGATTAAAATAAAAAGGGACAAAGATTAGGCTGAAACGTTAAACTTACAGGTCTAGAAGAAGTTTCACAAAAGTGTCTGAAGCTCTGTCTTTGCTCGATATTTACTTTTGACAGTTGTCTTACTCATTCCTTCTTTCATTTCTCTGAGTGGCAGGTTTACTCTTATATTTCCACTGAAACTTCTGCTCTGAGATTCTACTCCTGTCCGATTCCGCCATATTTGTTCAGTTTACCTACATATTCAGACGTGGTTTTGGATGAATTAAGTCAAGTGCTTTGTTTACATTGAGTGTGGACCCACATTTTAGAGTTGCATTCAATATATTTGGAAACCACTGGAGTAAACTCTTTCAAACGGCACCATTTTAATATAGTTCAGAATTTTTTTATAGTTGAGTTCATAGTTTGCAATTAGTACCTCTGAAGCACATTGAATCAGAATTTTAAAGCTTAAAATAAATTTTAAAAATCTAATGTTTTTCTGAGAACTGCATTTTTTCAAATGTGTGTGTGTGTGTGTGTGTGGAGTGTGTGTGGGTGTGTGTAGACATTCATATATTTTTTAGCTGTTTGTACTCATCCTCTATGATTTTATTCTTTGTATTTTTATACTCATAAGTCATAACCTTCACTCTTATTATATTTTTTTTACTGCACTGTGTGTACAGCACGTGATTTTAAAATATACAGCACATCGTACAACACTTGACCTTTAAAATAATTTGTGTTAATTACTTAGTGTTTATTGAATATCATAAATAATTTTGTAAAACCCTTTTATTTTTCGTAAAAATTTTAGACACGTTTGCCAAACTGCACAAGGTCTGCATTTGAATTTTAGATGCTAATGGGCAAATTCACACTATATTTAATTTATCCTGCCTTTGAGTGTTGAAAGCATTTAAAACACAATTATAACATGTAGAATGCTGTCATCAAATAAGTAATCTGAGCTTTACTTGTCTTGTTTTTTTTAAATTCCAGTCTTAAAATTTGACCCTAAAGCTTGAATGGGACATATGCAAAGAAACACACACACATAACTTGCACCACGTTATTTGCTATATAGGATTGAGTGATTAGACCCTTCTACGTCAAATTACATTTCAAAAGTTCAGTCTCCCTTTAAGTTCACTTATTTATGATTCAAAATAAGATCTTAGTTCATATCTGGTTATCTAGTTCAAAACCAAACAAGAGTTGAAAGTTAAACCTGGGAATTTTGCTGTCTTGCTGTAATATAAGACTTCTTTCAGTTCTGTTTTGGGTCACTGTATCACCTCTCAGGATCTCATGGACTCATCATCAGACTTGTGAAACTGGTGTGTGACTGATCACCCGGCTCGTCGCTTGTTTTTCCCTCTCTGCAAAAAGAGAAGCCATTTTCTCCCAAATGAAGCGCACAAGGGGCCCGATCACAAGACAGAGCATCGAATGTGTGTGTTGCCCTTTTTTCCCCCCTGTCCTGTCTCGTTGTTCTGTGTGTGTGTGTGTGTGTGTGTGTGTGTGTGTGTGTGTGTGTCTGCTGACAGTACACTGACGGATGCCCCTCTTGTGTTTGATGCCTCTAGTTACTTGGGGGGGTTGGGGGTCTCCTGTATTTAAAAACAAATAAGCTGCCACATAAAAATCACCCCTCATTTCTTCCGAAGTCACTCACACACAGACGTTCAGCAACAAACTTTAAAAAAAGAAAAAAAAAAGTCCTCCTTACGTTTGCTAACCACGCACATGCTGCACACACAGCACCAGAGGCCAACATCTGTAAGGGATTTGTACAGTGAGATGATAGCCAATAATAAATAATGTAAACATTTGAAACTCATTTCAGTCCTCCTCTGTGTGACCCTGAACCAGGTCAGAAGAAAGTTTGTGTGTGTGTGTTTTGAAGGAGAAAGGACGAGCCTAAGAGCACATTTACACTGCGTGAGTGTATTCATGGTTCCAATAAGAACAATCCCACAATCCCACAGGTGTTCCCACTTACACCCCAGTGTCCCTGCTCTCACCCCCTCACCGGAATAAAACACACACTCCATCAGATCTCACCTGCTGGAGCCTTTAATTGATTTAGGTAACGGAAAAGCTCAGTGTGGTTTGGTTTGTGGCCAGTAGGGGGGGCTGTGGCACATCCTTTAGGACCCTCTCCCCTGTTGGGAGTCCTAGAACACAAAACCAGCTGATCCTGCAGGTCAGAGGTCAGCAGACGGCCTGGGAGAAGCACCAGGCATTCCAGCTGAGCTGATTCACAATTTAACAGATGATAACCTGCAGAAAGGCGAAGCTGGTGTGTGTGTGTGTGAAGGCAACGTGGTGGTCGAAGTTTACACCGACTTAGGATGTGACTCCTCATCTGTCCGCCTCCTCCTCTAGCCTTTGACCTCCAGCTCCTCCTCCTCCTCTCCTCTTTAAGCTGCATATTTTCACCGTCTCCATGGCAGCGGAGGTTTGTTTCAGACCTTGACGAGCTCATCTGTTATGTCACCTGACCTCGCTCTGAACCACAAAACTCATCTGTGATGTCATCCCAAAGGAAGACGGCATCTGAATAAAGCTTGTGTTTGAATGTGTGTGTGTATGTGTGTGTCATTTGGTTTTTATGGGTGTGTGTTGAACATATGTGGGATTTTTGTGTCCCGTGGAAGAATGTGGATTTAAGACTCAACCAAATGTATGTGTGTGTGTGTGTGTGTGTGTGTCTGTGTGTTGTGGGTTTGTATGTGTGTGGTTGTGTCCAGTTTTGTGCAGGTGAGGCAGTCAAGCCGAAAGGGTGAAAGAAGTCAGAGTGAGTCTAATTCTCTCACACACTTCGCCACGTAAATACACACACCCTCACATCTGGTTTGGTCATCGGTCCACTTCTTCAGCGGCCGCACCCCTCCTCCAATGCACACAGACACACAAACACACACACACACACTCTCACCCCCATTAATTCCCCCTGTAGAGCTGCTCCTCACCCCCTCCTTTTCTTTCTCCCTTCTATCACTGGCAGAGTAACTCACCATGTGAGGATGATGAATGGGCTTTTCTGCACCGGAAGCACACGTTAGAAACCTCCCCTGCTGCCACTGTGGCCTTGCTTCACACACGCACACACCACGCCCGCACAAACACACACACACTCACGCACACGCTCCCTCCCTAAATTTCTCCCACCCTCTCCAGTCTGTTATCCTCTCCCCTCCTTTTCTCCCCCCGCTGACCTCACAGGCCTCCTTCCTTCCTGGTCGCCACATCTCCTTTCCCTGCACACACACACACACACACACTTGATCCCATGAGTGTGTGAGCAGGGACTATAGAGTGTCCTGTCGATAGCACACACACCTTCAGGTCATGCTTGTGTTCACTGTGTGTTTTGTGTCAGTAGATGCCTTTAACTCACTGTGTGTGTGTGAGGCAGAAGCAAAAAGATTCAGTAGGAAGAACTAACAAACAAAAGCTGAAATATTTCCCTTTTTTAAAATTTATTTAAAAAAACAAATCATAGGGTAAAGATTTTTGACATCAAAACAGAAAAACAGCATGCAGTTATTGCAACAATATATCAGTTTTACGTTACAAATAACACATTTTATCTGCCCTCTCTTTAGCTTTATCTGCAGGTGAAATCAGAAATATTGGAACTCCGGGTGCACCCAAAACCAATTAAATAAAGCATCATTATTTTATTGTGCTTCTAGTTTCAAACACACGTAATGAAGCCCTCTAGATGGGGAAAAAAAAAAGGAGAATTATCTTTTTTTTTCACAAACCGCAGCTTAATGTAAGAAAAGGGGGGAAAAAAGGGGGAGAAAGAAACAAGTTTCATTTGCTGCCGAAACATTTGTAGTGGAATTAAACATATGGATGCCACAGGCAAAGTGAAGGCTGGAATATATTAGAGCGGCACAATGTTACACTAACCCCTCCAGTATCTTACACCACTCCAAGAGATTAATGGAATAAAGACGAGAGAGAACGGGGGGAGGATCGAGTGTTCCTCTGTCTTTCTCAGGCCACTGCAAAAATCAATATTTCGCCATGATACACAGCTCTGGCTTTTCTTTCCTTTTTTTTAGCTGCAGATTTACTCCCAGATATACTCATCAAAAGCTAAATATAAGGTCTCCTGTTCCGCAGGTCGACTTCAAACCAAATACTCTGAGTCTGCTAGAAATTGTAGTATTTGATTTGTTTATGAATCTGCTCATTTGAGGTTTCCCTGTTTTTTATTATTATTTTTATTTTATGTTTTAAACAAACCCAAACCCGACGTCGTCCCGTCCCTGGAGCTCTTCTGAACGCTCCTGCACCGTGTTAGTGGATCGGATGTTTACGCGCCCAGTTCCAACACGTTTGGTACCGACATTTTGACATGCCTCTGTCTGCCAAAGTTAGATTTTTTTTTTTTAAAGGGAGGGGGAACAAAGCCAAAAGATGATTAGTTTTCTTCTCTTGTTCTACAAAATTTGAGCACATTATGGTAATTTGGATGAAAGAGAGGAGGAATGTGCAAACAAAACTGAACAACTTGTTGTTTGAGTTGGGTCTCAAGGGGGGAGAAAAAAGAGCCTTGAAAACCTAAAGTGTTGCACGAATGGGCTCCAATGCTGTGCTTTTAATAAGAAAAAGTGGTGGTGGCGTGATCAAAATGAAATAAGATTTACAAAAGTCACCACAGGTTTCCACTTCTCTTTTTGAGGCAGCGTAGAAGCTCATATCACCACTTAAGAGATGATATTTGTTCAAAATATGAGTCATAAAAAGAGTTTGTGGCTTGATGTTTGGTGTCTTTGCACTCAGAAAGGCAGATTTGGTTAATTGATCTGTCTTTGCCTTTAAAAAACTGGTGGAAAACTGAAGAAATATCACAACAAATGAAAAAGATAAACTGTTCTCCTTTTAGGTTTGATTTGACCAGGATCTAACTGTTATTTTGGCCGTTTCTTTAACTGGAGAGTCATGATTTAAGCAGCTGATAGAGTGAGGCTGAAAGTGAAACTGATTGATTTGACTCAGCAGTCAAACAGAAATTACACAATTGATAATTCACAGATTTATACGAATTTGCTAGATTTTTAATTAGATTTTGTAGTTTTTAAATGAAGTTTTCTCTTATTTTACTACAAAAATTTTTACAATTTTGTTTTATTTCTCGTGAAAACTTGAAAAAGTCACAATTAAAACAAATTGTTTTATAAACTGCATACTTCTGAGGGATCAGAATCGATCAAACACTCTTTAAAGGGTTTTAATATTAATTGAAAACGTTCATGAATCAAACTAAACAAATGTCCATAAAATGTGTTTGGAGTTTGTAAAAACAAAAAAATTGGAGTTTTCTAAAAAAAAAAAAAAAACTGGATTATTTCAGATTTATCACACATCTAGTTCAGAAAAGTTTCCCTGTTTTGTTCTCTGGGTTCCTGAGAGTTCAGGTGATGACACTACCCCCCTTTCTTGGTCCCCCTGCCCTTCTTCTATCTTCTATCTATCTTTCTTTCTATATATATATTGTTGTGGCGGTCCTCTTTCCCGCTCTTTCTCCTTTTCTGGGTAACAATGTGGCAGTTTAGGCGCAGATAATGGTTTGACCTTAAACACACTTTTCGAGACGAACCTTGTTATTTGAGCAGGAATTTCCTACAACAAAAGGGCGCAGACAGCCGGCTGGCCCCTCCCACGTGAAATTTGGTAAATGTGTGCCTATGCATATTTTACATAACGATTCTGCCTATTATTGCAATTTTTGAGATCCCGGGGTGTGAGAACGACTGCCAATTTATCATTCATTGCCGTAAATCGCAGCGGAGAGCGCATTTAATTGAGTTTGTATTGTGTTTCGTAGCTGGGTGCCTTCTCGCTTTAGTGTGTGTGTGTGTGTGTGTGTGTGTNTTATTACTTATTTGTGATACTAATGGCGCGGTATGGCGCGCAGAGCCGGAGATCCACATATATGATTGTAATTACAGCTCTTTTTTATTCACAGGGTGACTCTGATGGAGCTGCTGAGGGCCGTGTGTGTGTGTGTGTGTGTGTGTGTGTGTGTGTGTGTGTGAAACAGAGGTGGAAACACTCTGTCTTGGGCCATCGAAATGAGGCGGGGGAGATGAGATGGAGGTGTATGGAGTGGAGAGGAAAAGAGAGTGAAGACCCCCATGCGCACACGCACACACACACACACACACACACACACACACACACACAGAGGCACCTCACCCCTCCTCCTCTCAGCTCCGGCTCTGTCTTACCAAACAATCAACTGGTGAAAATGTATCTTATGTTAAAGTGGAGCAGCAACATGCTGCATTCACGTTCTCTGTGTCCGTGTGTGTGTAAGGGAGGGGGGAGGGGGGAGGGGGGGCAAAGTGGCAACATTTTTTATGTAAAATCCTTCACTGTTCCTGTCCCAGTGATCGCAGTAAAGTAAATTCTGAAGCTCTATTGTCATGGAAATAAGTTGCCTTCCTGTGTTTATCGCGAACATGTTGCATACCTGACTGTGTTTATGGCCCAGCTCTTTGTGAACTCGTCCGTGGTGCGTTTGAGGGGACATGCGCGAGACCAGTCCCCGACGCAGGAGGACTTGGTGCCTGAAGGCCGCTGAGATCAGCTCAGAGAAGTCCCCGCGAGCAATTGCGTCCTGAAAACTTCCTAGCTGCTCGTTTCCAGGAGCACACACACACACACAAACACACTGCTGCTGCGGCCCATCGCAGCCCCGTTCCACCCCGCTGACAGTGTGTTTTAAGAAAAGAAAAGAAAAGAAAAAAACAAGAATCCAACCTTCATTTCAACATCACCAGGACAGCAGCAGCAGCGTCGTTTCACCAGGTTTGCATATACGCACACATACACACTCGCACGCACACACCACACAAATGTTTGCAATGTTTGTCTTGCAAATTTCTTTTAAATAATTTAAGCAGACATTTAGTTACAAACGCACGCACAGAGGGACACACGCACGCAAAAAAGGCGCTGCTGCGTGCGTAAAAAACTGCGCTTTTTGGGTAATTATTTGTTGTTGTTTTTTTAGTTGCAGAAACTCAAGGGAAAAAAAAGACAAAGCTGGAGGTGTGTTTTCATCAATAAACGTCAGCAGTTGTTAAAAAAAAACTCGATTTGAATGAATGAATGAATTAATTAATTAACAAACAAACAAAAACAAAACAAAAACATTTACAAAATAAAGCTAAGCACCCAGTCACAGATTTTGGACTATTGGATCAAACTTTTGTTGTTGTTGTTGTTTATTTTAATACAAACCATCAACAGAACGACACGTGACGGAAGCAAACTTTTAGGCAAAAATAAATAATATGAATAAAAAAATAACAAAAGAGCCAAACACATATTTTGGCCAGTTGAACAAAACCTTTTTGTTTTAGCTTCTTAATGTGTTTTAAGTATTTTGCCTCAAACCAACAACAGAACGTCGCGTCAGAGAGAAAATAAATAAATAAATAAATATTTGGCGCAAAAACAGACTGAATAAACAAATATAAAATTATATATATATATATACATTTTCTTTGTCTCAGTGAAGGGTTTTCAATTTAGTTTTGAAAACGTTTTTAAAAATTTTATTATAGATTTTATAAATTAAAACTATTTAGATAAACGAGTAAAAATAAATGATAAAAAACAATTCAAAATGAAGATAAACGTCGTTTATATAATTGAATCATCAAGTTCTAATATTGCTAATTTTATATATACATAAGATTTATTTAGTTTAGTCTCCTTGTTGTTGCAGAAAATACCAAAAAAGGAAACGGAATAAAACAAATAAGGCTAAATAAAATAAATAAATCCCATTTAGAAGCACGTGCGCTCTGCCTGCTTAAAACTCCCCCTTTTTTAAATTTTGTATGTATTTAGATTTATAAATCTTTATAATATTTATTTATTTGTATCTGAGGTCACTTTGAATTAACTTGACGCCATCACGGACCCCCCCCGACAAAGCCGCGGGTCACACTCTTTGTTTTGTTCCCGCAAAGATCTCCAGATTTGAGCCAAACGCAGCTCGCTTAAAGCCGATCCTGCTGCTCAGATTTATCCAACCAAAGACGAAGAAGAAGGAAAAAAACAAACAAACACACACTCACACAAAACCTCTGAGTGTTTACGGCGAGATTTAAAAGAAAAGACAGAGGGAGGAAAACGGGATTTTTGTCCGAAATGTTCAAACCGCACAAGCCAAACTGCGAATAAGATAATAAGGATAATATGTTTGCATTTTAATTGGCTGCTGTTGTACACGCTGTGATGATTAGCTGAACTAAAAGCGTCTTCTTCAAAGTGAGCAGACTCGTCCACACTGTATGTAATTATGGAAAGTAGGTGTGCTCCCGCTGCCAGCCTGTAATTTGGCTTTTTTCTGAAGCCTGCGCACTTTGATGGAAGATATACATCATCAGATCACAAGAAACAGAAAAAAACAACTAAAAGTTTCATGTTTGAAGCAAAGAAAAAAAAAAAAATTTCTGAATGAAGAACAAAACCAGAAGCGTTTGGTGCGTAAAAATGATCTGATTTAAGAACTATTTTGTTAGTTTTATGTAAATTCACGCGCTAAATTACACGTTTGAATTTTTAGCAATTTAAGATGTTATGTTTAGAATTTAGGACACACATACACACTCCTCCACACACACACATACACACACACTCCTCCACACACACAAATACAAGGCAGAATCTCTGCGATTCTTTTAAATGTTTACTAAGTTTAAATCTTTTTTGACATATTTAACTGATCATTTTGTGTTTTAAATTCTATAATTTAATTAAACGATTTTTATTTAAAGAAGTTACATACTTAATCTAGTCTGAATAAATTGCCCTACCAGTGTCTAAGTCAATGCGTAAAGTTGCCAAACTAAAAAAGAAAGGTCGAAAAAAAGAATTAAAATCTAAAAAAAAAAAAATGTCTCACCTTTCAACCAAAATAAATATGTTTTGGAGGACAAAAAGAACAAGAAGCAGAAATGAGGAGAAGGTTTCCTTGTTGTCCTCGCGTCCAGATGCTGCGTGAAACATGAGAAGACATGCAGGCTCAGGCTGCAGCCAGAATCCGGCTTTTGAAAATGGCGCCCCAGCAAACGGCTCCCCGTCAGAGAGGAGCGGGAGGAGGGGAGAGGATGAGGAGGAAGAGGGGAGGGGCGTGCAGTTTGTCTCGTGCTCGGATGTAGCCTGAGCTCCCGTGTCGGCGTGGAAATGAAACCGTCCCGGTGCAGAGCGAACCTTCAGCGCGCTCCTCGCTCCGTCCTGTTTTTCGGTTGTTGTTTTTTTGGGGGGAAGGGGGGTTTGTTTTTTTGTTTTTTTACGCACCGAACAAAAGCGCACCGCTCAGCTCCTCCGCGGCTTCCTTGTCTTTCCCCTCCTCCATCTTCTTCACCTCTCCTCAGAAAGAAAACACCGAGCTGTTTTTTTTGTCTCTCCCGCGATTTTCCTCTTCGTCTTCTTCCTGTTCCTTCCTCCCTCGGACAGTCATGGCTCCGTCGCCGGTTGTGCGTAAAAACCGTCCGAACGCAGCTGTCCGGGCGCGCAGGCAGGCAGGCAGGCTGTCCGTGGAACCGCGCAGTGTAGCCAGCAGCTGGGGCTTCCAGGGGAGAGCTGTAAGGAGGGGGATCTCTCTCTCTCTCTCTCCCTCTCCCTCTCGCTCTCTCTCTCTCCCTCCTTCTCTTCCTTCCCTCAACAGCGGAGCCGCAGCAGGGGAGAAGAAAAGAGGAGGAGGAGGAGGAGGGGGAAGCCCACGCTGATAGCTGGAGGAGAGGAAGCCCCAGCGCGCTCTGCTTGTGTGTGTGTGTCTCTTCTCCGTGTGTGTGTGTGTGTGAAGAGTGTGCGCGCGCATTATGGCGGTTGCTAGGAAATCCTCTCTGTAGCGCTTGAGGGAGGATCCACAAGCAGGACGAGAAGACAACACCGCGGCAAAAACGAAATCAACTTTTAATCTCTCATTAGTATAGATCCCATTTTTTTAAGTTACAGGATATAGATTTCTTGTGCACATGAAAAAAGCTCTATTCTGTTTTTGGCTACATTTACGTACAAGTTGTGCCTTAATCGCCCTCTCAGACACACACACACATATAAGTTTGTATTTCTGCACTTATTCGGACAATGCATTGACTTCCATTCATTTCTGGAGCCTAACCCTGACTCTTACCCTAAAGCAGGGGTTTGCAACCCTTGGCTCAGGGGCCACATGCAGCTCTTTGGTTCCTCTGTGGCTTTTTGTAGCTTTGACCAAAAATATTGTGGACATTATTATTTATTTTTGGAACCACAATAGGAAGCACTAATTGTAGCAATTCTCTCGTTCAAGTTTCTTCAATATGTAAATGAGATTTCTGTAGCAAAATAACACTTCCTTGAAACAAAAGGAAAAAAACAAACATAACAATCAGTTTGTTTGACTATTTACCACCTAATGAATTTAACTTCCTGCCATACAGTGTAGTCTTTTTCCTGCAATCCACTAGAAAGTTTTTTAACACATTTAAACTCCACATGTCACAAAGTGCAGATTAACATATATATATATATTACAACATTGTGACTTACTGGATTCAGGCATACTACAAAAACGAGGCAAGTCATTCTGAGAACAATGATAATTAGAAAGAAAAGCTTGTCCCTCATAAAAACTTAATACAGGTTTAGGTAAATGAAAGTATCAGTCATTAAAGAAAATTCTGTGAGTCATGATGAAATATAAGAAATGTCTGAAAAAACAGTCCTAATTTTTGTGATTGCTCAAGTATTTTACTGGATTTATGATTATTATTTCAAATCATTAAATGTGGGGTTCCCACAAACATAGTAGGGACTGACATAGAACTGGTTAAGTAGGTGATAAGGTAAAATATATATATATGGTCACTTATAGGAGTATATGTCTTAAAATGTAAAAGTACTGATAAATGTCAACAGTTTGTTTTAGTTCTTTGATTTCACAATATACCAAACTATTTTCATGCGGTATTTTTTTAAAATGTAATAATGAGTTGCATTACTCCAAATTTTAATTATTATTTTTAATCTTCAAGTAGATTTTGAGGCTCTGGACAAAATGTTATTTAATGAGGAGAAAGGCATAAATAGCTGTTTTGAAAAAAGGTTGCAGACCCCCGCTTTAATCCTAACCATTACCAGCACATGCCTAACACTAACCCTAACCTAAACTCAGTTCACACCCTAGCCCTAAACCTAACTCTAACCCAAAAATAAGGTTCCACCGTATTAGAAACGGGCTTTATTCCCCATCAGGACACCTGGCCTGACAACATAGGTGGTTATACCAGGAAAGGTCCTAAATAGGCAACAAAAACCAAGTATGCACACACACAATGTGTGCTTTTAACACCAAATCAGTTATTTTATATATTTTACTCACAGTGTGTGTGTGTGTGTGTGTNGGGGGGGGCATGTTACTCATGGTATTTTTAGATAAATCACTCTCAGCTTGCAAAACAGTCAGTCCTCACCTATGTAAACGCACCCCTGAGGGTATTAGATTTATCTGCAAGAAGACGCTTCACCTCCATCCCTCACACACACACACACACACACAACCCCCCTCCTCACTTTCCCTCCCCCTGTTACCCCACCTTCCCCTCTGCATGGAGATGGATGGTCCACGTCCTTTTGTCTCGATGCAAATGGACTTTAACCCCAAATTAATGGATAACTCCCCAGAAAGGCCCAATAATGCTCCGCTCACACGACGAACACACACATGCGCACACACACTCACATGTTCACTGCAGACTTAGTCATACGCGTTGAGTACATTTGCAGTGTGCATTAGTGTGCAAGCAGCAGCATCTGTCAGTAAAGGCAGCTCAGGAAAAGGAAAAAAAGAAGAAAGCTTGCTTTAATTGTACATCATTAATTGCCAAATGGGTTATTTTCTTGTTGTTTTTTTTTCTCCACAAGTAGTGCTTTCAAAATTAAAGCAAGCCCGCCTCCCCTCAGAGATGTGGTGTGGGGGTGAGGGGTGTTTAGAAACCACACAGCCACTGTGACCAGCTTCTCTCCACAAAAAAAACCAACAACAAAAAGCAACAATCTTGTCTGCATACCTACTGACTGATTTCCCACCCTTCTTTTATAACCTCCGCTGCACAGAAATATGGCATTGTTGTAATTCCGTTTTCGTTTTATGTGCCGACCTTTGACCTCTCGGGCCCCGTTACACCCCGAGCCAAATGCACGGCGATGATGACAGACGCTGGGGGCTTTAGCACGAGGCCGGGCGCAGATATGATCCCCCCATTAGCCGCGGCGCCATGCTGCTCCGCAACATTACCACGGCACTAAAATTTTATTTTAGTAGCTCTGCACTCACTCAGGTTGATCAAGATGACCCCCCCGCCTCCCCTCCCTCTCCAGCAAAAAATAAAATAAAATAAAATAAGTGGGTGTGTTGTGTATTCAGGAGGAAGCGTTTGTGTGAGCTCTTGTTATATATGTGTGTGGGCTTTTGTTTAGTTTTATTTGGGTGAACAATAAACCCACATTCTTCGTGTATAGCTGTCACCCTTGAGCGCAATCAATGAAACAACCATTTGGTTCATGTCAGGAGCAGACTGGATTACCACGGATGTAAAAATTCATCTGGGGAAGAGGCCACTTGTTGCTGGAAACAAAGATGGCTGGCCGGGGGTTGGGGGGGAGGCAGAGGGAGATAAGCGGAGGAGCTGAGAGACGTAGAACAATTTCATCCAAGTCAGATGAATCTTTTAAGACTGTTTCATGTGAAGTGTTTCACCGCACGCCACATAAACATGTCTTTCTCCATCTCCATTAGGGAAGGAAAGCAAAAGTGCTTTCTGTCTACGAAAGATCAACTGTTTTTAACTGTTTATCGAATTCAAAAATGACCAAACTGGTCCCAACCGCAGCTGAATTAACTCCAGGTTGATGCTATGAATAAGCAGATGAATGAAATGGATTTTCTAGTGCAGAGTGAAGGAACTGACATCTTAACTTGAGTCCTTTTGTCTTTTTATAAGAAAGCCGTGTCAAGTAGGGGTGTGGAGGGTGCTGTAGCACTCTATGATGGTTGCTGGAGGACATCCAAGTGTAGCAAAAAAAATAAAAATAAATTAAATTAATTAATAATCAGTGCTGCATATGTTTAAATTCCAATAATATTTGAATTTTATTGAGTTTAGTAAATCTGGTGCACAAACCAGCACTGTAAATAGTATATCTATGTGCAAATTCTTTACAACCATTTAAAACCCACAAAAAAGTTGATTTTGTAGATATTGTTTGTCTAAAATATACAGCATATTTATGCATTCCATTGCATGCTTTTCCCCCGCTTTTGTTTTCCAGGAGTTAGATCCCATGTCCTGAACTTTTCTAGGCTAACATTTGGAGTGTCATTTGATGCCATAAAATGACACGTGAAAAGTGTAAAATTTGTAGAAATGACATGTGAACCGTGCTTTAAGTAGCATACTATTTATACGCAGCGCCTGGAGATCCCTTTAGTACGCAGTCTGAACTTTTCACTCATTCCTGTGGTGTTGCCACATTCACTCAGTCTCATGATCAACACGGTGTTTACAGACACTCTATTGTTGCTGAGAAGCATGGCTGCAGCAGATGAGGGAGCTCTGCCAGTGACCTACAATGTACCCATACTTCCTGTTATTATACCTGCAGCAGCTGATGACTGAGTTGACTTGAACGGAGCATTTGCTTGACCTAAAGTCCAAAAATAAAACTATGAGCAAAGTCAAAAGTTGTCTCAGATCTTCGGAGCTGAACAGTTGTATTGTTTGCAAATTTCCCACTTAGAAGACACGACTCTTGTGGGTTTTTAAAAAATTGTTTTCATTGACGCCTGCTGCCGAAAGGTGGAACAGAGGATTGTGTTTTTGCCAGTATGTGTGTGTGTTTGTTTGTCTACACATTCCCAAAATATCTCATGAGTCACTGGACCAATTTCAATGAAAATTTCAGAAATTAATCATTGGATGTACATCGACAACTGATTAACTTTTGGGATCAACCCACTTCAAGAAGGCTGCCACAGCTGATTGTCCTTAGAAAATACAAGAATGACAAAAAATAAAGTCAGTCGGATCTACAGATACTGAGCTAGACCTTTGTATGGTTGTAGCTGAGGCTCCGTCACAACACATCCTCCAGGTGCTGCTCATTACATGAGACTTTTTGCTTAAAACTTTGGCTTTAACTGTTGGAGTCAACCTTGTCTGTCTGTTAGTAAAATATCTAATAAACTACTGGACAGATTTGAATGAAAGTCTCAGAATGTAATCACTGGATGTACATCTACAAATTATTAACTTTTGGAATTAATTCAATTTAGGATGGCTGCCACAGCTAATTGACATTAAGCAAGTCAAAATTGTCTATAACTTTGTCATTTTTACAGATATTGAGCTAAAATTTTATGTAGTAGTAGTTAAGAGTCGTTCACAGCATATCCTCTGAGCGTCACATTTTCCGAGAATGCGCATAACATTGTTTTGAGGTTTGATCAAAGTGGCCGCTACTTTGTCAGCTCTTAACATAAGATGATCTTATTTTAAAACTCTGGTATGAAAGGCAGCGGGAGATATGCAATCCTTTAAAAAAAGAAAAAGCTAGATCTTTAAAATTTTACAATTAAATGTATAGAATGAGGTGTCTATTCCCTGAGCAGTGAATGTCCAACTCTGGGACATGTCCAAGTGAAGTGTTGGATACTCTGTCCATGTTGAATTTCACTAACCACGTCTTTAATCACAGCCAGCCTCGGGCTTTGAAGGGAGACATCTGGGTCAGACCAGAGACCAAAAAAAAAAAAAATTGAGAAGGAACTGAAAGAAGGGAAATGCAGAGGAAAAGTGAGTTTGCTCTGTGTTGCTCCAACTCATTGGATCAGCGTTGAGTTGACCTCTGACCTCCCAGCTGGACCAAAAATGGCTTTCGACACACACTTCCCCTTTTCTTCTCTGAGGCAGGAGCCGCTGCGGAGATCACATGACTTGATCCGCGTGATGCTGCTGCAGATGTGAGGAGAAGGGAGGGAGGAGGAGGAAGAAAAAAAAATGATAAAAGGAAGAAAAGAAGTTTTTAGTGAAAGATTGGAAGGGGAACAAGGGCTCGGGGATGACATGGAGGACAAGCAAACGCGTCAGCAGACAGCCAGGAGGGGGGTAGGGGTCACAAAGCTAGCTTTGTTTCTGTTCTGGCTGCTACATCAGCAGCTGCAAATCAAAAAAAAAATCTGAAAGAGAAGGGGATGGATGGACGGTGGCATGCTGAATGGCCTGGCACAATGTTCAAGAGACATCTCTGTTTGTCACTTGAGCACGCCGCGTTATAATGCTGCTTCATAAAATATGCACATAGGCCGTAACTCATATATAGAAATGCAGACCTACAGGACAGATGGGAGATAAAGGCAGAGTTGTGTGTCCAGTGATGGAACACTCTTTTATGACTAATATACATTAGAATATGAACACGACGAAGGAGTTTAGTGCTTTGGCATGAAGTCATATCCCAGGATGCTTTGCAGTCTTAGCTCACTGGTTTGCAGCCATCTCGGTGTTTCAGCCAGGCTCACCTCTAGGGCCACCGGTCCCCTATAAACCTGGGGCCAGTGCGTGTTTTCCATGAAGTCATGCGTGCATGTTGTGCACTTGTTCCTCAGTCTCCAGAAAGTGCACGCTAACTGAAGAAACTGGCACCATCTTTGGATTCAGTTACTTTTTCATCCCCCGCTGCTGAAAATTAAGGCAGAGCAATAACGTTTTGCCAATGTGTGTGTGTATGTGCGTGTGTGGGTATGTGTGTGTTCATTCGTATGTACCGTTAGCAAAATATCTTGTGAACAACTGAACAGATTTAAATGAAACTCTCAGGAAGTAATCATTAGAAATACACCTACAACTGATTCAATATTGGAGTCAGTTCTATTGAAGATGGCCGCCACAGCTAAGTGTTTTTATCAAACTCAAAACTGGCTATAATTCAGCCAATTCTACAAACATTGAGCTCAAATCGGGCGTGGTAGTAGCCAAGAGTCATCCCCAATTTACACTTTAAATGTTAACAGATTAAGCAAGATCTTTTAATAAAATCTGGCTATAACTTTGTCAATTTTACAGCTACTGAGTTAAAATTTCCTGTGATCATAGCTAAGAGTCACCCTCAACACATCCTCTGAGCATTAAGACATCTCACGAGACGTGGCTGCGGCGGCCATCTTGAATTAAAACTCTGAAAGGCGGAGGGCGAGACGCTTTTCTTCAGGGAATGGTTGGCCTTTTTTATTAAGCATTTACCAAAGTCGATCTGGTAGCAAATAGGAACCAGAAGCAGGTTTTAGTGTCTAATTTTTAACATATCACAGCTGTGTCACATACAACATCAGGGGCCGCCCCACGGGTGCAGGAGGGGCCCGGGACAGAGCAACTGTATTACCCACAGCAAATGAGAAACATCACATCTACAGGGTCCATTTGTCCACATTTATCAATACAGACACATGTCTGTATTGAACGTTTTTAGAGGGCAAGTACCGTGTTTTGTGCAGCTGCTGCAGGATTTCGTAATGAATATTACAGATGTTTCCTGTCTAAATGTGTTTACAACGTAACAACATGCAGTTTTATGAATAGCTTAAAACTCAACACGATTGTGTACACTGCAGAGGAAAACAGAGACGGCAGGATGCAGCAAGAAATAACTTTGCGCCAACAGGTGTTAACGCTCTGTTTGAGAAGGAATCCATGAGTGGGAGCCACCTGACACCTCTGATAGTATCTTCGGAGCTGTGTTTACTCAAAACAAGCCGAGTGTGAAGCAGAGGACTGGTCAGCAGTTTTTCGCCATGAGCCGATCCTATTTAGGACTGTTATAATTATGAGGCAACACTTGAGTTTCGGGCCTCAGGCGTTTGTTCCAACACAACAGATTGGTCCTTTTAGTTAAGATGGATGGAAAACAATCCATCTGGTCTGAGTTCAGTTTGTGCACGTCCTTTAGCAGCAGCAGAAACTTTGGTTGAAAGACGAGGACCTGGGGCGTCATAGACAGCTAGTTGTTGGGGTGTCTCGTGAAAGAACTGAGAGCAAAACAAATGAAGCTTTTAAAACATGCTTTAGGGTTTTTAATTTAACTAGACGATTTCTGAAGGCATTTTGAATGGTGCCAAATTGGCTACTGCACAAAATTCCAGTGTCAACTTTGTCAAAATCTAAATTAGGAAAAAATGCCTTCATTTCAATGTGCTTTGCACTTTAACTTCTTTTAAACCAAGCTCTTATGTGTTCATTAATTTTTTATGGTTCATTTTGCACACTAACCTAAAACGTGTAAATGTATAGTTTTGTATTTTTGCATTGAGCTTGGATTTAATCTTACTGTTGTCCCTTTCAAATCAAATTCAAATCATTATTTTCTAATCATTTTCATTATTCACACAGCCCCTGTAAGAGTGGATCAGAACACATTTCACTGTGCTGAATAAGTACACATGTGACAAATAAAAAACCCTGAATGTTTAACCTGTAAAAAGTAAAAAGGATCAAGATGAAAATGAACATTTAAGCTGCTGCAAGTGGCTAATTTTGGTCACCATAGTAACCACACTCCTGTATCTGTCACTCCCTTAAAGAAAGGGAGACAAAAACAACCTGAAAGGTAAGCCTTAAACAAACACTGCGCAAAAACTATAAGTTATAAATTAAAAATTCTTTAACTCTGAGGAACAGAGGACTCTGATGGTCACACGTGTGAGTTCTTATATTTCTACAGAGTTCTGTGTAGGAGATGTGACAAGTTTGAGTTAAAATAGCAAACAGAGATATAAATTCAGAGCTATGATACAACTGAGCTGTGCAGTCTGCACTCTGAGGGGATTTGAAAGAAAACTGTAATTCCTATAGCAGCAAGAGACACATTGGGTGAAAGAAGACAATAAGTTTTGATATATAATTCATACGAGTAAGAGTTTGTTTGCAAACTTTTGGAAAGTTTAGACAGCTCAGAAGTTAGAGTGTAAACATTCTATGGAAAAATCTCCAAAAAATCCTAGAAGTTAAACTGCAACTGAGTAAAAACTATTAGAGATATCAAAATGCCAGTTCAGACTTTTAAAGTCCAACTCTCTGTGACCCGTTTGAACTCTGAGCGCTGATTCTGCTGTGAAGTTGGTCTGAGCTATGGAGCTCTGAAGAGGGCTGGGGGTTTCTTGCTTGTTTCATCAAACAAGTGAGAAAGTGTTTGGGATTTTTTTTTTTTAGTTTTTTGCGAATTTTGCCCAAGATGTACAACATTTACTACTACAAGTTAAAGCACACTATTCCTGCACATTTGGACACATATTTACAGGGTTGTTTTTATGTGAAAATGTAGAGAAATCATGAACAGAAGAGCTAAATGGGTGTTTCAGTGCCTATGCCTGCGCACCCTTAAATATGTAGTAATTAAATGAAAATGTGACATTCATGGTAAGAATCAATATTCTCTCATTTGAACTTTATTGTAAATGTAAAATATTTAAAATCTTTAGAAGACATTTTATTATTGGGTGGGGTTTGATGTGACCAACTCACTTCTCTTTGTCCATAAATCCTTTCAAAGGCAAAACCAAAACCACACTGGCAGGATTTATGTCTGCCTTGTTGTTTTTTGGTCTTGAGAACAGTTTCTATTTTTCAACAGAGCAGCAGTGGTTTGGGAAAAAAAGCAGTCTTCCCTAGCCCAAACTTTGTTGAAGCAGAGTTCCCTGCTGGGGCTGGTATCCTGTTGTTGGTTGGAAATGTTTGATGTTGTTCATGTCTCACTTCATTCCAAATACACCCAGAATCTGCTCAGAGTTATGTAAACTGTCATGAGCTTGTTGTGTCCCGAGTCATCTGTGAGTATTTATGGCCTCTCAGATAGAATTTTACATTTTGGTTAAATGGGGTGAAGCTGATTGCAGAAATCTGAACAAAAAAAATAGGAGTGGGGGCAATAAATAAAGTAATTCCAACTAATTACAGCTGCTCCTCTGGCCTGCAGTTGAAGCAAATTAAAAGGAACCTGTTCCTCATTTTTACCCGAGACACCACGGACCCTGTAGCTCGAGCTTCCCCTCCGCCCTGCCTTCTGCCCAAATCCACTCATCATTCTCTCCAGGAGGGGGGGCGGGGATGCAAGGGTTAATGTGGTGACGTGGTGCCCCTGAAGCGGTGACCTGCCGGGGCAGCCTGTGGGGGCTGCAAGGAAGGGGGAGAAGAGGAGAAAGCCGAAGTGCAGAAAGACACCCAACAAGCACCGCAGTTTTCGCAGACTTCACTCCTTCTTCCGCATTCATCTCCAAATCTGCGCGGTTTTACGCACAGCTCGGCTCGAAGGGAATCTTTGTTGTTGTTGTTTTTATGAGTTTACTTTTAAATCTTTGTGTTTTGTTTTTGTTTTTTTTTTAGTCCGGAGCGACTACCCCTTCTGTGGAGCGAGAACCCGGAGGTAGATTAACACGCAGACGTGTCTGGACCGTTTGGACTCGATCAAAGGCTGCGGGGCGGACGCGCAAAAAAGAAAAGAAAAAAAACGCGGCGGACTCTTTTAACGCGCATACTAAATGTTTATAGCGCTCTTTAATTGGAGCCGTGTTTGTGTGTGTGTGTGTGTGTGTGTGTGTGTGCGCGCGCGCGCGCGAGGAACAGACAGCGTTTCTCTGAAACTCTGGAAAGCTGCTATGTGTACCTACATGTGTAGCAGGCATTGATGATGGAGGCGGTGAGACGAAATTCAGGAAAAAAAAAAAAAAAAAGTTGGATAAACCGTGACCCCCGAGGCGGTAATTAGGCCGGTCGTTTACTTCGAAAAACAGCCGCCACCATAAACAAATCTCCATTAGATTTCCAGAGAAAAAGGCTGGTTGCGGGTTCTCATGCTCCACTCGGATGGTTCCACAAATAAAAAAAAAGACAAGGAGCTTTTGGTGTGAGGCGGCCCACAAAGGCGGAGGAATGGTCAGAGTTGACAAAATCTCACGTTAATCCAAAGCAGAATATCAGAGGTGCCCGTGGAAGGAGTGACTCTGCTCCACAGAGCCGGTTCTGCACAGTCATAAATGAAAACAATAAGGAAAAATAGTATGTGACTGAGTAATGGTGCACCTTTATTAGCTACACCTTTTTGAGAGGGGGGTGTACAACCGGTGTGAGCATGCCTGACGATGTCCCCTTTGCCCCCCTCCCCTGATGAAAAGGGAAGGAATAGAAAGCTTCTGTAGTCTCGGTGGTGCCTGGGAAAGAGAGGGAGCCCAACGGAGAGAGTTTCTCCATCAGTTTTGTGTTTAATGTCAGAGCACGGGCTCCACAGTGAGAGAAAGCGAGAGAGAGAGAGGGGGGGGGGAGGGGGAGAGAGAAGGGACGCGTCACTCAGACATAAAATTTGCTATTATACAGCTTCACGGAGACTCACATCCAGAAGGATCCCGGCAGCTTGTAGTCCGGGGAAAATCCCTCCGTGGATAAATTCAGCGAGGAGCTGACGCGTAAGTTACCGGAGCGCTGTTTAAATCCAGACTTTTTGAATAAGCAAGATTTTTTTAATACTTTGTTTTTTCAAAAGTATCTCAATTTCAGTTGGAAAACTACTGGGCTCTTGGTTGTGTAAGGTAATGCTTTTAACGGTAATATACATTTGCGTAAATAAGAGTTGCGCCTATTTTTTTTAATTAAAAAAATCCCCAGATAACCTCTAGTTTTTCTTCCACTTCTCATCTTTCTCGTCCCGTGTTCCAGATTCAGCACGTGCCTTTAAACTCTTCATCCATCCATGTATGTTTACAGAAAGTCGTCGGGCTTTCTTTCCGTTTACGAAAAACGCGCAAAAGCTTTGCGTAATTGTTGATTTCCAACAATTCCTTGTGCCAAACTGAAGACAAACAGCGCGCAGACAGATGGGCGTTTTTACATGATTTTAACGATTGTTCATACGGAACACAGTTAGTGTAAAGTTTGTCAGTTTGGGCCTTTGGATATGACGCACACACACACACACCAGCACACACTGAGGCTCATAACGCGTGACTCTCTCTAGTTGTATGTTATAGTTTGCCAGGCTTAACTTTTCCAATATTAAGTTTCAAACTGAACAAGATCTGAGCTGCTGTTAGTTTCCTTCTCCGCCTCACACACACACACGCACGTGCGCGCACACAAACACGCATTTGGCAACACAAATCCCTCAGAGTTCTGACAAGTTGCTCTGATAAAGCGGACGTAAAGACAACTGATCCAGGATTTAGATTTTAAAACAGGGATTTCTCTTTCCCTCCCACCTATTATTTATTTCTATTTGTTATATATATGATTTTGATTTATTGTCATTAGTAGTTATTATTTATGGTTCCAGATAAAGGTTTCTAGATTCTGCATTTGAATTTGAAAGACATGAGTTTTACAGCTGTCCTGCAAAAAAAAAATCAACTTTTTTTTCACAGCTCATGTCCAAAGAAGAAAAGTCTTTTTCTTTTTCATTTATTCATTTTTAGTTTGATTTATTTTAATTTATTGGATTTTATCTTCATTTGATTGGAACAACAAAATGCCTATAGCACAAATAAAAATGCAATTAAATTAAAAATAATTCCAAAAATGTACAATAATTTTTTGAGGTGAAGTTTACAAGTCTAACAATCTTTCTGTGTACAAGCAGGCTGTATAAAAACGCAGTGTCAGATGTGGAGAACATATTTATAGGCACTTTGAAAAATTAAATTTGGGTGCCATTTAAATGGCACGAATGTTTTATCTTGAGTCTAATGCTGTTGGTTCGTTTTAACTGTCGAAAAAAAATAGATTTTTGCTACATTGAAGCAACTAAATGCTTTTAAATGAAATCCAACTTTGCCTAAACGTGCTGCTCACTTTACTGAATAGAAACAGTCCCAAGGCGCTTTCCGTTCTTGCACCTGTGAATAAGTTTTCATCCCAAAGGTTACTATTATTTTTAAAATACATATGAAGACATTTTTCTTCATGTGCTTTTGGGAGACTCGCAAATCTTTGAAATCCATTACTTTGAGTGAACTATTTGCTGAGGACAACGCTTCAGATAATTCTTACTTATCACGTTTAAACAAACATGTTTGGTGTGTACAGCTCTAAAACAACGGGAGCTTGTTTCTGTCTCGTTGTTTATTTGCATTTTTAAAATCTGATTTTAAGGTTTTATGTGTGAGCAGAAACAGGTAGGACAAAGTTTGAAGTTGAGTTATTTTTTTCTTTTCAGACTAGATGCAAACGCAGAGATGAGAGCTGATGTATCACGAAAAACAAAACAAAAACATCTTTGCGCAACAGACTCATAAAACTACTTGATGACAATATATTGAAAGCATTTCCTCCAAGGTTAAAATGTTGGTACTGAGGGACAATCTTTAACGCTGGCGGTTTGTTTCTCTTCACTGGATGAGCCTTAAAACGCTGAAAGATCGGCTGCAGGAGGTCAGCTGACCCCTCCGCCCCACGCCACCTCCTTTGCATCTGGAGGCGCTTTTAGTTGGAACGTTTCCACTTTCTTGGAGATTCTCCATGTTGTTTATGATCTCCCAGCTCAACAAGAAAAGAAAAGAGAGAGAAAAAAACACCACTGCAGGATCCCTTTTGGTTCTGCAGCGTCCCACGAGTGGATACATGCAGGCAGAGCAGGAAGTGCTGCTGAAAATTCTTTGGAGAGGGGGGAAAAACAAATACGCCAAACGGGATGGGTGAGCGCAAAGACGCGGCAGGAAAATCACTCTATATGGCCGTTTATGTTGAGATGGTGATGGTAATTAAAGCCTCCACCTTGCATGTTCATAAATAGATGCTTTACTCTCCATACAGGCCTGGTGGTGCTTACAGTTGTGTGACAGGTACTTATTTGGTTCCCTCTGTCACCATCATCATATTCCTCTCCTACACTATCATCACCGTCTCGATCTGAAGGTGTCTGGATGTGTTTTTTTTCCCACACTGAGGGAGAATCTGATCTCTCATTTCACATCTCCCGACCCCTCTGTGTCAGAATGACACCCCCCCCCCCCCCAAAATCAAGCTGTTTTTCATCCCAACTTCTGACTTCATCCGCTATTGTAGTTTGCTTTCAGCTGATTTTGATATCGCGAACAAAAGAAGCGGTGCAGAGTAATAACCGTGTTGTTCCCGAGCCGGGCAGCGCCGTTGCGTTTCTTTTCCACCCTAGCATGGCTCTGAAGTCTCATGGGGTCGCGCCACCTCAGATAGATGGGGCGTGTTCGCTGATCGGAGACCCTCTGTTGGAAATTCTCATGAAACCATGAAACGGCGCACACACGGGATGGTTGGAGACTGCTCTCCAATTGGACCTTTGTGCAACCGTTTGACTCTGAATTGTGCCTTTTTTAAACCGTGTCCCCACAAATTCTCTAAAGTTTATTTAGACTATTTTACAGGGAGGATCTGAGCTCTCTAATGTGGAAAAAAAACTGTACAATCACTCTTTTTAAAAAAATAGAAACAAAACGCGACACGTGGTATTGCTGGAAGTTCTTAGAATTGTGCCAAGTTCCAAAAATATCTTGTCTTCTGCAGTTTAAACTAAAAGTATAAATACTATAGAGTTGCATTTGTTTGCAAGTAGGGTTGCGCCACAGTTCCAGAGCGGGGGAAAGGGAGGCAAAGCGCCCCGCGGTCGGCCGGGCTGCGCGTCTGCAAACCGGCCGCAGATCTCCAGTCTGGCGCTGGGCTTGGTGCGAGGGGAAGACAGCGCGAGGGAAGGAGGGGAGGAAGGAGGAAGAGGGAGAGAGAGAGAAAGGAGGAGGAAGCAGCGGGAGAAGGAGGGAAGGTGGAAAGTGTCAGTCAGGAACGCTTCATTGCTCGAGGACAATCCGCGCGCAGGACCGGTCTGTTTCAAGAGCAATCAGCCAATCCGCATTAATTACTCCCCCCCCCACTGTAGAGCTCGCGCTGGCACACTGACTGGAAGGAGGCTGTGTGTGTGCGTGTGTGCGCGCGCGTGTATATGAGTGTGTTATGCTTTCTCTCCCTCTGCCACCCATCCCCCCACCCTTCTTTTTAGGTGAAAAGGAACCAATAAAAATCAAGCAACAAAGGGCTTTTCCTTGTCACTAAATAAATTAAATGCAGATTTCTGGTTTTAAGTGCCCCCCTCTCTCTTCACACACACACACACACACACACACACACACACACACACACACACACACACCCTCCTCCCGTTTTTTTGTGAGCTGCGGAACAGGATTCTTTATTGTCCCCCGGTCATTAGTGCTGTGGACAACACTGT
>NC_051446.1:12949372-12951495 GCF_001649575.2 Kryptolebias marmoratus | reverse complement strand
CTCCCTCCCTCCCTCCCTCCTCCTCTCTTTTCCGTATTCCCTTTGATTTAGTCACTCTTGATTCTCCTTTTTGCTCTGGGGGCCAACGGGGTTCGCTGTGGGGGGCGCCTTAAAACCGTCCCCTCCTTATCTCCTTTCATCGTTCAGCGCGGGGCCGCCTTGAAACCGCGGGGGCAGTAATTGCTTTTTTTCAGGCAGCCCAGTGCGGACTGGCCAGCAGCCAATCAGAGCCTTGTTTACACTCGGTGATTGACAGCGCGCTGGCACGTCGCCAGCCAATGAGGAGCGTCGCGCGGGGGCTGGGACCTCGGAGTTTTTAACCCTTTACCTCCACATATAAACAAACCTGAGCGAAGGGTGTGTGTGTGAGGAGTGTGTGTGTGTGTGTGTGTGTGGGGGGGTCAGGCAATATTAGCCTATAGCTCTTAGATTTCGACACGGAAACACGCGAACCCATCTCCTTCCGCTTTTAATTGGCTAAATTAGTGAGCCGTGCACGCGCAGGATTGAGCTCGAGGAGAGTCTTCAAATGATACAGAGATTCAATTTGCAGTGTGTGACGCGTGTGTGTGTGTCGCTTAGGCACGTATCTTTTTTAAACTTTACTCCATTAAACAACCTTCCTTCCGCCCGTACTTCAGTCCGGTTCTGTCCTTCAGCACCCCAACATTTAGGTCAGTAAAGAGAGACGAGACCGATCGAATCATTTGCGATTAAAATGTTTTAGGTTTCAGGTGTGTCAGGGAGTGAAATTCCATTATTTTTTCCAGCAACCAAGCTGCCTAATTGCTAACCTATTCATAACAGGTCATAAAATGATCTTATAGGTGATAATGAGAATGGATGGACTCTGCTCGTGCAAATGTGTGTGTGTGTGTGTGTTAAATGTTTGATATTCAGTCACTTATTCGCATGTATCATATTTAAACTTTTCCTGGTATAAACAACCTTCCTTTCTTGTATCCCAACCACTCCGTGTTTTTTTAAAATCCCATTTTATTGATTGATTATTTATTCTAAAAAAATATGTCAATAAAGAGAGGAGAGACTGAAGAGAGAGCGACTAAATTGGATTAGGCTTTTAGGTTTGGGAGGCTGTTAAATGTTAAATTCCAAGATTTACTCCTGAAAACAATCGAGCCTGTGTTTAATTGCAGGTCTGTTCATAACGGGTCATAAAATGATCTTATAGGTTTTTAATTACGTTGAATAGGATGGATAATAGTTCTGCAAACAGATCCAGTGTGTGCGCGTTAAATGGCTCTGTAGCCGCTTGTTCACATGCATCATATTTAAACTCTCCCTGAATAAACACCCTTCCTTTTCCCCTTTTCTTTTAAAATCCCATTTTCTGATTATTTTCTATCCACAATATATTACAAAATATACAGAGGTGAGACAGGGTTGATATGGATAATAAATAAATTGAAGCTTTTAGGTCTGTGCGGCAGTTTAATTCTATTATTTACTTCAGAAATCAAGCTTCTATTTAATCGCAGACATATAAAGGTCATAAAATTTTTCTATAGAATATTTTTAAGGCTAGATTGAATAAATGATGGTGCTGCAAAGTGTGCACGTGTTAAATGATTGGTATTCAGTTTATTTTTCACGTGTGTCATTTTTAAATTTTCCCATAAGAAACAGCCTTTCTTTCGCCCCCATGTATCCCAGCTAGACCTTGTCTTGAAAACAAGAAATCACATTTTCTGATTAATTTCTTCATTTACAATAAACAGGTTTAAGCTTTCAGGGCTGTGAGGCAAATTCCACTATTTGCTCTCGCAGACATCCAGCTTCTGTTTAACTTTAGAGCAGTTCGTAAAAATCATCTCATGAGCTCGGATTGAATGGACGACGGTTCTTCAAGTCTGCACCACATGTCCCCCCACCCACCGCACCTAGGACTCCCTGGAGGAGAAGATACTCTATGTCTAATGAGCCTTCATGGTTAAAAAACAAAAACGAGTTAAATGTTTTTTTCTTTTTTTTTAATAACGGATTTTCTGCAAGGAGCAGGAATAAAACTCCACCATGCACCCTGAACTCGGCTGCAGCGGGGATCACACACTGAATAGGCTGGATGCTGTCCCCCACCCCACACCACCCCCTCCTCCCCCTCC
>NC_051446.1:12902756-12948988 GCF_001649575.2 Kryptolebias marmoratus | reverse complement strand
CCCTCCCTCCCTCCCTCCCTCCCTCCTCCTCCCGGCTTGTCTGAGTCTCCGGCTGCATGAACGAGCCTCGATTCACTACAAGCCTGAACTTCTACGCTGCGTCTCTCCCATACCTCAGCTGAGCGCAGAGCGCAGTCAGCAGCAGCAGCAGCAGCATCAGGATGTAATCAATCCCACATGTTTCATCTCTGCGAATCGGGGATTTTCACTTTGAATTTTTTTTCTACTTTTCCTTTCATTCTTCCTTCGCCGTGCAGTGGATCTAAGTTACCAGTAAGTCGCAAATTATTATTTTTCTTTTACTGCTCGCGTTGGTGTCTGCTTTTGGTTGAAGACATTTTACTACAAAAAAAAGAAGGAAAAAACGGACTGAATTTCGCGTATAGTTTTTTTTTTATTTTGAAAAAATATCCGCTTTAAAAAAAAACGTAAAAAAACTCATTCAGAAAACAGATTTCAAAACGCAGACTCTGGATATTAATCTTAAAACGTCCCATCAGAGCCACATTTTTTCCCCCTAGCATTCATTCTTTTTAGATATCTGACTCTTGTGTGTGTGTGAGGTGTATGTGTGTGTGTGTGTGTGTGTGTGTGTTTGTTTTGATCTCATTTCAAAGCATTAACCTGCGCATTTCTTAAACCTTATTTTTTTCCTCATTCAGCTCAGTCGCGTGTGAACAGTTCGGTTTTTGAATTGTAGATTATGGTTTTGGTAGTTTCCTGTTATGTGTGTGTGTGTGCGTGCGTGTGACGGTGTGTGTGTGTGTTTGAGAGAAACTGCGGAGCTGCACCTCGGTATGAAGGCTGAACAGACGCCGGGCTGTCTTCACCCTCAGCCGGGCTCGTCCCTCCTCTTTAACCCGGCCTCTGTTCCTCGGATTATTCTGCTTTTAGCTGTGTGTAAATAATGTGGAAATTATTGCAAATTTGCGCGAGTGTTATCTAAATTAAGAAGCTTTTTTTAAATTAGAAAAAAAAAATCCGTTTTCATTTTATTTCGCTCAAAGGTCAACACCTTTTTTTACGATTTAATCTCTCCAAGGAGAACAAAAAATAAGACGTTTTTGTAATTTATTTGTGGCATGGCCGGTGTAAAACACATTTCTCTGTAGATTATTTTTGCCATGAGTTTCATGTAATGTCGCCTTGACCAGCAGTGGTTACTTTTATCTGGGGATAGTTTGACCCTTTTCAGGGCATGGACGGTGAAAGGTGTGCGTGCGTGTGGTTGTAATTGTGTATGGGTGTGTGTGTGTGTTTAGGAGGAAGCCCGAACGCTTTCCACGTTGCACGGACCCATGATTTTCTATTAATATAATAATAATAATAATTATTATTATTTTTGAAGCAGTGCCAAACGCTGTTTTACGCGCCGTCGTTGTGTTTGCGTGGCGCAGCGCGATAACACGGCGGATCTAGATCCAGGTTGTTCAAAATGCAGCCTGAGTGGCTCTGTGTTTGACGTGGAATGTAAACACCCCAAGACGTGTGTTTATGGTCTGAAAATGTACCAAAAAAAAGAAAAGAAAGAAGAAGAAAAACGTATAGACAAGCGTCATGAGGAGAGTGGTGTGTGATTGATGCCCCCGTGGAGAGGGGCCATTGTTTCTCTCAGCCTTGGGGACAAGGAGGGAGCCTCATTTCGCGTTCCTCTCTTCTTTTATTTCTCCCAGATATGTACCGAAGAGATAACACTTGGCTCCATAGCAGGGAAAAAGGGGAGGAAGTTGAATCATTTAAATGTAGTTTAGCAAAAAGAAAGAAAGAAAAAAACACACACACACACGAGGAAGGAGTGTTTTTTGACGCACAGAAACAAGCTGTTGAACTTTGGAGGATATTTTCCTCCTCTCACCTTAAAAGAAATACATGTAAAAAGGAAGGAAAGTAAGTTACAGAAGCAGGGTGTGTGTGTGTGAGTGTGAAGGAGTGTGTGTGGGTGTGTGTGTGAGCCTCCTGATCCACCGGAGCATTTGATATTTTCTTTGTTCCTTTATCGTTGGTTCCTGGGAGGTGCTATCTACAAAGATGGACGTGCCATGCATTGAAAAGCCTAAATAGATGGACTGCTGAGGTGTGCTTGGAGGAACGCACGCAGCAGTTCCCCCCGCCCCCACCCACCCAAGATCTCCCCAATGTAAGCATCTCAGGGAGCCTTATTTAAGTAAATGACCAAGGCTGTGAGGGATACAGAACATGTAAAAAGGGGCCATTTCACTGTTTATTGCGCTGCTCCTTCGAGCTGGAGCATAAAGGTGATTTGATTTGTGATTACAGTTTGGTCTTATTTATCCACGCACACACACACACACACACACACACACACACACACACACACACACACACACACACATATATATATGAAAACTATATGAGAACATACAGCAGATATGCTTGGTGCTGTGTCATGTTCATCAATAGGGAACGCTAAAAAAGTCATTAGGTGTTGAAAGTAGGAGGGGAACAGAAAAGCTTTATTTCCATTTAAAACATCGTAAAGATGCCAAACCGCACAGACCTGAAGCTGCGCTTCTCCTTTTCACAGAAATATATTAATCAGGTTGATCCAAAATGAAGAAATGTCTCTAATCAAAGCATTTCTTTCAGTTTGGAACTTTAGCGCCCATCAGGGCTGGAACAAAACAAAACAAACAAAAAAAACTGTCCAGTGTTTTAGTGCATGAACCCATCGAGGTCCAGCTTGTTGTTGAAGCTAGTCTAGACCATCTACTTCATTTAGAGACGCTTTTTGACCCGCCGTGAACTATTGTGTTGGATCTGAATCAATTGTTTGTACCTGAGCCAAATCTCTCCCTCGGTCTCTCTCTCTCTCTCTCTCTCTCTCTCTCTCTCTCTCTCTCTCTCTCCTCATTCTTTGTGCTGATAAAGAAAGCTTCAGTGTGCGCTATTTGCATCGTGTTTGGTCATATGAGGAGAAGAAAAGTGTGTGTGAGTGTGTGTGTGTGCAGAGGGAGGTCCACTCTTGGGGCCACGAGCTAGATTTCATGCGCAGAGAAACACTTCGCTCACCTTCCTGGCACAAATAATCAAAGTTTAATATGTGATTTTCTTTTACAGCATTTTGTGGAATTTGAATAGATTTTTTTGGGTCGCAGTTTCGCAGTCCGTGTGTGCAAACTTGAGCAGTGAATGTCTCCCAGTCTGCTCCTTGTCAGCTCGTCTCCTGCTCTCTGTCTTCCTGCAGGACATGACGGGGACTCCGCTTCAAGCCCAGGCTGCGCGCAGAGCGAGGCGAGCGCGAAGTTCATAAAAAGGGATTATATGTTTCTCCGTTGCGTTTTTGCATCTGGGTGCCTGAGAGACCTCCGGTGCCTGCGGATTTTTTCCTTCTCCCGCCTTCCTTTGGATTTGGGATTTACTGGCTTGAAGTCATCGGGATGGAAAGCCGCGACTTCGCTCCCCCGCACCCCCTCCTGACGGAGCGGAGCGCCCTGGTTCACAGCGCCGCGTCTCGGATGGCGGCGGGCGGCCACGGCTCCGTGCAGCACCCCGCTCACTTCCAGCCGGGGAAATACTACTCATCCCACCTCTCCATGGGGCCGCACACAGGTCAGTTTCACGTGCGCTTTTAAACTAAAATCGCTCTTCTTTTTTTTTATTAATTGTGTTTTAATTCTGCACACTTGTGAAACTTTAAAGCTGCTCAGAAACCCAGCGCGCGGAGGATATGACAAATAAAGAAACGCGCACATCTGCAGGAGTTTTATGACATTTTGGGAAGCTGTTTGCTGCCTGCTACATACAACACAGACAAATCTCACATGAAACTACGTAATCTGTAGCCTGAAACACAAAAAATGCGCACTTTAATTTAAGAAAACCAACTTTTACATTTAGAATGTGATTTGTGTTTTTAAATCCCGATTTTTAAATCATCCAGAATTATTTGGCTTCATTAGGCGTTATAATCTTGTCATACAGGTTCATCAATTATTGAATCTTTGCCATTTGTTATAATTAATTCCAAGTAAACTGCAGTTCCGATGTATTTCGAGGAATTTGTGCAGTAACTTCTTCTTTTTGTGTGGCTTTATTTTTTGGTGTTTGGAGGTTCTGTTCTGGTTCCAAACTGGTGTGTGCGTGTGTTATATTCTGGTGGTGGGGAGTAAAGTGGAGTTCTGGCTAATGGAGGTGCGGGTAATACCAGAAAATCCGGTTTCTATGTTGAGCGGGGACGTGACGGGGTGCGAATGGGTTGACAGTGCATGCATTAGATTTAACAAGTAGCTTTGGTATCCTGTCTCAACAGGGGAGGGGTGTGTGTGCGTGTGTGTGTGTGACTGAGAGAGAAAAAAAATAAAATAATATTTTAATTGCATATATAATACCAGCTGGATGAAGTGGATGAATGTACACGTGGAGGTTGAAAAATGTCATAAATTATCATTTTGAGGAGCAGATGATTCTTTGTTTCTGCTGCGTGTTTGGATTCACACATCTTCCGTTACCAAATGTTTTAATATTTAACAATTATTATTGTTTTAAATCTCAGAAGCAGAAGTTTATTTCTGGTCTTATTTTCTCAGATTTTCCAAATATTTACCAAAAAATAAAAAATAAAAAAAAAATAGCACCTTTTTTTTGTTCTTTGCGTTGCTCTTGGAATGCCTTTCCTGCTTTGAAAGAGGAAACCTGGAAAAAATAAAGAAATCACAACAAATTTTATTTATGTTTTTGGTTAATCTAATTAGAGTACTGAAACATATAACTTTTGTAAAAATGTTCTAGTATAAACGCAGCTTGTGTAAAAAAACAAACAAAAAAACCCATCTATCTGCTGTACAACATTTTCATTCAATAATTTACACAATTATTGCTCTTAATTATTTTATATTTTAAAAGATTTAGAATCAATCAGCTGAGCTCAATTTATGGCATTTTTGTAATTTGTTTTTATTAAATATCCTTTTGCCCATTTCGCCTAAATTTACCTGAAAATGTGTCAACAAAAGCTTATTTATGTCATGTAAGTAACACTCATCCATGCTGCGTAAACATTCAAACACAGCTTTGACGGATGTTGTTGCTCAGTGACATGCACTATAGTCCAATTTAAAAATGATTCTGATATGTTAAAGGGTGTGGGGGGATAAGCATTGTAATTTAAGGTGATAATGCTATTGAAATATATTCAGGAGGGGCTCTCAGTGGGTCTGAAGGTGCATGACACTGGATTGAGATTCCAGATATCCAGACTCTCCATGCATGTCCCTTATGGGATTTTGACTGACATGATGGGCACAGAGGATTGTTGTTTTTACGGTGGGGGTTGGGATATTTGAGTGTGTGTGTTGGGAGGTTGGGATGAGGGGTGGTTACCTTTGTCCTTGCCCCCCCTCCCCACCCCTCCCTCTTTAGAGATTCGCCCAGCCCTAGGCCTCGGCGCAGGGGGTAGATATGATGTGAAGCTGGCCATAGAAGAACAGGAGGGGCTTGTCTCAGATTTATGCCGTGACACACTCACACTTTTTACAGTCAACCAGACCGAGTGTATCGCTTACAGAAATTCAGAGAAAGAAAAAGAATGAATTGAAGCCCCCCTAAAACACACACACACACACACACACACACACACACACACATAATTCTCCTGTTTCTTCACATCTCAGAAAACCTGCAATCCATCAATTTGCTGAAGCCTCTTATTTAGATCAGCATGGTGTCTGCTTGAATATGGCTTCTCTTGACAAAGTGGTGGAATGACAGACGCATACCATAAGACTCAGCCACCCCCCAACCCATTTGATAAAACCTCCCAATGATATTATCCAGGCGTTTAGATTACAGATAGGAGGAGTGGGAAAGCCTTTGTGCCTGTCCGTCTGTCTGGCTTGCGCTCTTTCGTCCCATTTTCACCACTTCTCTGTTTGCTTCTCTGTTTTTTTGTTTTTTTTCTTCCCCCGTTCTGTGATGTTAGCCCCTGGGCGGTAGTTGTGCAAATGTGTATCTGTGTGTATGTGTGTGAGATTAGGGTAAGGTTTAGCCTGCAGTAGCACAGGTGTGCAGCACTGTGGAGGGCGTGGCAGCAGTTGTCATTGAACAGGTGTGTTACTTCCCAGACAGCAGACGGTTTTTGTTTACACAATTGTGTATGTGGGAGAGTGTGCATTTGTGTGTAACCTAATCTTGCAGACGGAAAGAGTTTACATTCACATTAAGCTGCACACACACACACAGCTGCACACACACTCACTAGCAGACTCTGAAGGGCTTCTATCGTCATGTTTTGTGTATTGAAAGTGTAATAAACCATAATGTTTTGTTAGACTAGATAATCTCCCACCCAGTTCTATTCCTCGGCCCCCTTTTCCGCCTGACCTTTTGCCCCCACCAACCCCCACCCCACCCCCACTCCCCATCCTTTCTCTCCATCTTGTTAGTAGAAGATCCTGCATTTAAATTCGGACTATCCTCTTGCTATAAATGTGTTTAGCTGCATGTTCATTCATCATGATCCTGGCAGGGAAATCTCTCAAGCCTTTCTCTGCTTTGATCGTCACGGCAGCATCAGTGACACACCCCTTCACCCCTCCTACCTCACGCACGATGTGTGTGTTTTCTCTGTGACTACATGCTTGTGGAATCTGAGGTGCGCGGTTAATGCAGACATGTTGCGTTGTTGTGCTATAAGACAAGTAAAGTCCCTTAAAGATGGAGAAGAAAAGCGATGACATGATGAGTAATGATGTAACAGAGATGGAGGAGGGGTGGATTGGGGTGGTGGTGGGAAGGGGGGATGGGCTGAATCCTTTCACCTGGTTGGTAATCCAGTCAGATTACCACTGCCTGACAGCGCCCATAGCCATCACCCCCTCCCCACCACCACCACCACCATCCCAGTGGCGTCTTCCCTGCCTCCTAGGAGAGAAAGCAAGAGAGAGGAGACGCTTGGCTCCGTGCGTGTGTGTATGTGTGTGTGTCAGAGAGAGACGGGGAGCTGAGTCAGTGGTGGATAAGACCCAGTCAGAACCATCCCATCACCCACATCCCTTATAACACCCCCCATTACTGCCTTCAATCCAACTCCAACCAGGGTACAAGGGGTGCATCTTGGGTGCAGTGTGCCAGACGACCCCCCGCTTGGAGGAGACAGCTGGCGAAGGCTGCAGCCAGCCAAGCCGAGGCTGGAAGGAGAGGAGTGTAAACTGACAATTCAGTTTCATTAAAAAGAAAAAAAAAAAGAAGGAAGAGGAGATTCTGACCCAAATTGGATCTAGACTGTGCAACACTGAGGACAATGCATTAAATTGAATGCTTGGGCTGTAAACTTATTATTTCCATTGAATTATTTGGAACAATGGTAAGATTTACCTAATGTTTTTAAAATTAAAGGCCTCGCTTTCCTTGAGAAAATGATGATTGCGCACAGCCTTTCATACCAGAGTTTTAAACTAAGAACATCTTATGTTGAGACAGTTACAGCCAGTAAATAAAAAATGATGATATGCACATTTTCATGCAGTATTCTGAATACTTGTGTGGTCAGTTAGCGTTTGGAGTATGTGTTGTGAATTACTCTCAGCTACTACCACACCAAAGTGTAGTTTATTATCTGTACAATTGACTGTTATAGTCATTTTTGTGATTGCTATGATTAATTAGCTGTGGCAGCCATCTTAAATTGCGTTCACTCTGAAAGTTGGTCTTTTGTAAATGTGCACAAATGGATTACAAAAAAAAATTTTTTTTTTTCTTTTATCATTTCATTATAATCTCGTTGGGAGCTGTTTTTCTAACAGACAAACATGCACACACACACACATACACACAGGCAAAAACACATAATCATCCATGGCAGGTGAAAATAAAATAACAGGAGAGAAAATCAAAAGACATTTCAGTGGTTTTAAGTATATTTATTATATCTAACATTAAAAGGAACAAAAATGAAAATGTTATCCAGTGGCAGATCTTAAGGCCACAAAATTTGTTTTTAAAATTAAAATATTTTCCTCACACTTTTTGTCTGCATCCAAATGGACCAATTTGACACCTAATTACTGCTCATATTTAAATATGAGAATTTTAAAAAGCGGCAAGGCCAACAAAATCAGTTAAATCAGTCTGACTGTTTGAAATGTGTTGACCCATTAAAGGCATTAAGTCATTAAAAAAGGAATTAAATTTCCATTACAAATTAGATTCTTGTGCAGGCTTTGATATTTCAGGCAAACTGTGGCACAGCGTTTGAACATATTCCTGAATGTTTCACCGTGACCAATCAAACTAGCCTCAGAGCAACTGATGTGACCAAGATTTGAGCTGTCTGAAAGGTCACATGAGTGGAAAGATAAAATATATCTATAAAAAATATAATATATGACATGGAGATGTCTTTGATGTTGGAGTTTGGAGAAAAGCGTGCTCTGAAGCACATGTGCGGCTGCGACAGAAAGACTCTTGTCTCGTCTCCAGCTCTCGTCCAAGTCGAGAACAGCTGCTTATTGTTGGTGGCAGTGATTTGAAGGGTGCGTTTGGTTGCGACATCTCTGGGGGTGTGAACACACACCACCATCTGATGACTTGGCATGGAAATGAAAAAGCGCCAGACTTCCTGTGTCCATGTGGTCTTTTTCTCTTTCTCGCTCTTCTTCCTCCTGTTCATCTTTCCCTCTCTGGCCAGAACCCCCACAACCCCCTGCTTCTTCATGCTCCTCCCCTCTTCCCCCCTCTTCTGCTTTCCTCTTTCACTTCCCCTCTCAGCAGAGCATTCGCTCCTCTCAGCTTTTCGAGTGGTGCTCCAGCCCTCCTCCTCCTCCTTCCTTACACCCATGTTCCTCCCTACTCATCTCTGCTCTCTTTTCTCTTTTCAATCGATCCCCCACACCTCTCTCATATCCATCTCCCCGTCTCAGTCTGACTCCCCGTACACCCTCTGAGCTCCTTGTGTTGTTAGCAGGCCTGCCTCTCTCAGCACTTCTCCTATTTCTGTCTCAGTTTCAGTCTGCTTCCTCTCCCTTTTTTTTCTCCACATTGTTTGTTTCTCCCTGCTCTTTTCTTGCATCTCCCACCCACCCCCTCCCTCACCACACAGCCCGCTGTTCACGGGCCCGTCCCCGGTGCTGCTCGGCCCGTGGCCAGCTCACTAAATCAGAAACGTTTGGAGGATTTGGCAAGAGGGAGTGAGAAGCTCAGCGAGGCGCCTTTGAAGTCAGAGCAACGAGAGAAAAATGACATTTTAAACAGGCTGCAAAACACAGGGCTAAAACAGCTTCTTATAGGAGGAGGAGGGGGGTTGTGGGGGCTCATTTACAAATTCACTGTTAGGTATTTAAATGCCTTGGCTGCTGTGAATATCACTCAATAGGATTGCATCAAAACCTTACATGATAATAAAGTGTTTGCAGATGCCATAATTGTCTGCTTTTTTATGGGTTCCTTCCTCTTCAGAGAAGTCAGGGCATTTCCACATTTACGCAACAAGACAGGGAGGTGACATTGCTTGGACATGATGTCACAGTGTGTGCAGATTCACAGGTTCACACACCCTGGAAAAGAAAAGCACAATTCCAAAAAATATAAAGTAATAATAAAATGAAAAATAAAAGGACTTCTGTTCTGTTGAAGGCAATATAGGTTTCAGGTTTCAACAGGGGAGTTTTCTCAATTCAGACCTGAATTGTGTGGTGTTCCAAGCTTGGAACTACATGAGATGCTCCGTTATGCAGCTAAATTCACATGCAGATTAATCTCACTCCCCTCCCACTGGATAGTCGCTAGGGTCTTTGGCCTGGCTCACAAGAGAGATGTTTTGGTTGCATTCGTGAAGGTGTGAATTAGAGTCAAAATGACTGGGTGTCAGACTTAACGCTCCATTGTAAGTTTTAGAAAGCTGAAATCTGAGACCTTCCTTCACGCCCAACTCAAATAATCTACCTTCTCTGTCCAAAATCAGAACATTTTAGTCCTCAAAAGAGTGTCCCTTATCCTTGAGGTGTAGGTGCACAGCTGAGTCCTGCCCTGAAGAGCTGAAATAAATTAAAAGTTAAAGGATTTTGTCAGTGATATAACAAATAGCACAACAATAAAAATTGTTACAGATGAATGATAGTTACAAATTAAGTGCTGGAGCCATTTTAGGCCCAATTCTAATCCATGAACATGCTGTGGACAAGGTATGCCTACATGTGGATGTATGATATTATTACTACTTATCCTGCCAGTCACCAGAACTTTGTTATTAACATGGAGAGTTTGGACATCCTTTACAAATCTGTTGAAACACTGATTGTATGAGTCCGTAGCTTTTAGCTCCTCCATGATGTAGGCACTCTTCATGTACACTAAATAGTTAATGTTGTAGTACGAGATGGGCGGCAAATTGTCGGGCTCGTCCGACATTTCCTTTTTTTATCACCTCATACAGGTCAGTCCTGACAGTAGCGATCTTCTTTCCCTCGCACATTGGTCAAGAGTAAGTAAATACCTGGATTTACTTTGCTTTGAAGCCATCGTTGTCTAGCTTACCTACCAACATGGCGAAAATATCTCTTCTGGCCGAGACTTGTGGGAACTATGTATATAGAGGTCTGAACATTCCTCACTGCACTGGACTGCATACATGCATTGATTTGTTTTTGTTCCTTGTTGTTCCCTTCTGTCCTTGTGGGGACATGTTCAGCCCGATGGTGTAGAGTTCTAATGACAGAAAGGGCCTAATGACCATTAGAACCTTAAGACCTTAATGCCTCTCCAGTGGGAGGGGAGTGAGTCTAGTCTGCATGTGAATTAAGCTTACGTAACGGAGCATCTCATGCAGTTTCAAGCTTGGAACTCCAAACTCTCTAGCTTTGAATTGAGAAAACTTCCCGGATGGAAAAGAAATGTGTTCAACTACAGAACAGAAGTCCTTTTTTTTCTTTCTTTTTTTTTTTTTTTTGATTTGACATGTGCTAGATGACTGAGAATCTACACCAGCAAGTGCACAAACCCAGACGGTGCAACCAAGGCAACCCTTATCGCCGCGGTGACCGACACCTGAGCTGGACCTGCTTCTTATCCACCTCGGGGTCACATTTAGGCCTGAGTCATCATCGCTCCACTCAGCCAGGGCCACCTCCCTCTCTTTTTTTGTTTTTTAGCTGCTGTGTTTTGGTTCTCCATTCGATTCATTTCAGCTCTGTTCGGCTCATTCACATTGTAATGGACTCCATTCAGGCCGGTCTATGTCCAGTTTGTTCTGCTGTCAGTGCTTTAGATGGATGGATGTGGGGGGCTGCAGGTTCATCTAGAGGTGAGGTTAAAGGACTGCCTCCTAAATGTTGCAGGACCCCTTCGCGTGCTCAGATTTAGCATTTAAAGACAGCAAATGTGCTCGAAATAGGAAATAGGTACATATATGTGTTTGAGCGAAGGGGGGTATAGGTAAAAAAGCGAAGCAGCTGTGTGGAACAGCAAGGAACAGCATGGATCGTTACACGGCGACTCACATGAAAGCTTTAAGTATATTCAGGAGCCTTTGTTGAATATACATGGAGCTGTGTGCAGCTTTGAGTGTGTGTGTGCGAATGAGAGAATCCGCTCCCAAGCTTTCACCCGAGCTGAGAGTTGTGAGAAGGAAAACAAGAAAAGAGAGCAAGAGAGTAAAAAAAAAAAAGATCCGTCATCAGTCATTCATGGCTAATCAGTCTCGTGAGACGTGTGCACCACACTACACACACACACTCACACACACACACAGTGCTGAGGTCCTAATCCTACTGGGACTGCTTGTGCCTCTGTGTGTGCCTGTCTAAATTTTGGATCCCGGCTGATTAGAAGCAAACTCTCCCTCCTCTGTACCTCCACCTCTCCCTCCCTCCATCCCTCCATCCCTCCTCTTCCTCCTCCTCTGCATCTTTGATTGCTGGTAAAGTGTCTCGTCTTCTTCTCTCTGTTTTTCTGTCTTGTCTTTTTAATAACCACCTACTGTCTTTTCGGCTAGTTTTGATGTGTGTTTTTGTAAGGTTTGGGAGCATGTGTGCATGCATAATATAGGGATTGCTTTTGTGTGTGAAAGTGCACTTCACCCCCTCTGTTTTTCTTTTTTTTTTTTTTTTGCATGTGTGTGTTGACGTCTGTGTGTATGGATGTGTCTGTGTGAAAGCATTTGCTTCATCATTAGTGTTTCAGCAGTTTTATCACTTACGTCAAATGTCTTTTCCCCAAAATATCAAACACAGTTTAGCTTAATTGATGTTAATGTTATTTCTGGAGCTAAATGACAAAGTACTGAACCTAATCCATACATATTTGCATCTAAATAAACTACAAAAAGACTGATATGAAACGATATAACTCTACAGACGAAAGATCACAGAGATTTTCTCTGCAGTCGTGGTACAAAAATATATGTTGTGGCAAAGAAGTTTGATTTCTTGATTCACCAGGACGTTTACCTTCATTTGTTTGTCTTGATAGGGGATTTCCTAATACATAGTATCATGTTAGATTGTGAAAATGTTTGTTTTTGTTGTGCAACTCTGTATGATTAACACGGAAGTGAAGCTGAGTTGCAACATCTTGTTGCATATGTCATCTGATTAATTACAGAATATTTTTTATATCTTTAAAAGTATTGTATTTACAAATAAAACAAAAAAAAATTAAAATTTACATGTTATCGACTGGCAACATGTCAATTCAGTGGGTAGGATCAGGTATGAAAATAAATTAGTGGATTTTATGATGGTTTTTTTTTTATTTTTTTTGTAAAACATAGATTTTATTCTCTAATTATGTTTTTAATTAATTCAGTTAGTGTGATTCTGATTAGGAATACTGTGACTATATATATTGTCTTCAGTTTAGGAGTTACAGTTTTATGGAACAATTAACTTTGATTAAAAAAAGCCAAAAGGTGTCTCTTTAATTTAGTTTAAACAAACTAAAATTTAAGGACAATTTCACCTTGTATTTTTTTTATACAAATTACTTAAATAAGGGGAGATTCAGTTCATAAAAAAGTGTAATCTGTGTTTCTCACTTAAAAGTTTTTTAACACAACTTTATGAACCTCTTGCTATTTAAAGGTTTAGTTTGAATGTCAGCTCTGCACATTTATCTGTATAGAGTTAGCAAAATTCTTCTCAATTTATATTTAACGTCCAGTGTGTGTGTGTGTGTGTGTGTGTGTGGGGGGGTGCGCGTGTGTGAAATAATTCTTTTTTTGTAATCTTTAATAGATTGGTGATATGTTCAGGGTCTACCTCTTTTTTCCTTCAAGAGCTGAGATACTTTTTAACCCATTCATTGTGCAAACTGCTTGACAAACTTCACTAAACCTTTAAACCAGCAGGGTTGTCTTTTTTCACTTATTATTATTTTTTTCTATAATGGTCAGTCTTGTTTTAAATTCTCATTTATGAAATATAATTTACATCTGTTCGTGGGTCAAAAACTTTGATAGTGGCTAATTTGCAATTTTTAAAAAAATGCATGATTTGATGCTTTTTAAACATAAATCTGAAATTTTAAAAAGATGGTACCACATTACAATAAGATTAACTTTATAAACAGTTTATTAATGCTTTTTAAATATTTTATGCATGAGTCTGTAAATACTTTGTGAAGCATTGTAAGACATTTATAAAAGTGTTATAAAACGCTGCTTATACATTGAAGGGGGTTCACTATTTGGTAAGGTCAAGTGCTGTACTTTATTTAATTCAAATTAATGTAAATTCACGCCATATGCACATTTTACTTTTTTTAAACTAAATAGTTTTATTTGCTAAAGCAAAAGGTATATTCTAATAGTGCTTGCGCCGGTAACTCACTAACAGATGCTTAATATTTAAAATCTATATCTAAAGGGTACCCTTGTTGTAAAGTGGTGCCAAAACCACTTGAGGAGCAAATTTTTCTATTTTTCATTCACTTTACAGCAACATCAAAATCATTCACAGGTTTGTGGATTTTCAGGGTTATTTTTTTTAATTGCAATGTCATTTTTACTTTTCACATGATAAATCAAGAAAAACTGTGCAGACTAAATTGAAGGTTTAGGACTAAAATGAAAAGAATCATCAGTTCCAGCTTCAATATGACATTCATTCCATTCCGTTTTCCTTGCCTGCATCAGCCTTGTTTTCTCTCTTCTTTTTTATTTATTCCTCTTCTCCCTCTTTTTCATTTCTCCTCTGTTGATCTCTCCAATAAACTTTCATTCCTGTGTAAATATTACAGTAATGAGGGAATATAAAGAATGGAAAAGCCATGCTGAAATAAGGTCAGACTGGGTTACTCTCACCTGCTTTCTGTCGGTATATGTGTGGTTGTATGTGTGTGTGTGTGTGTTACTCTCTCTGCCTGCCTCCCACCCTTGCCGCCTCTCTCGCTCGTGTTTGCTGTCTGCTGATCTCGTTCTTCTCTCTTGTTCAGTCTCTTCTGCCTCTCACACACGGGCTCGTACTCACTTTCTGACGCCCACACAGCCAGAACACTTGCAGACACACACGTACACACACACACACACACACGCATACACACAATGACACCTGCATGTCGAGTCGTTGAGGGTCTAATTTAAGTAAAGTGCTTCTCTTGGAACCACCACCCCTCAACTCATGATGATGGAGGGTGATACGCTGCGACGAGGCTGAACACACACATATCCAGGTTTAGACATCCACACACACAACTTCCAGTGCTGCTGAGATATGACTCTCTGTGGTGTGAGACTGAGGAAGGCTCTGTAGGTTGCAAGTAGCATGTTGCAATAATAATGTGATATTTGATCCCTGCAGGGAAATCCACAGTCTCTGGGCTGCTGGCAGACTGAACTGTACGGCCAGTTAAAGCAGTGGCAGTGAGGACTGAGTGTTTGTGCTGGAGGATACTTCAGTGGGGTGGGTGCTCGGTAACTTGGATGTGGTTGAATCTGGGGCTGCTGGTTAAAGGATGTTGTCTCCTTCGCCTTTTCTGCTGTGTAGGCGTGTTTGTTTCCGTTGGAGTTTGAGCTAACTTAAGCTGAAGCGGGATTGCACTGCACTGCTGCTGCAGATTCTGGGGCTGCAGCAACAAAAATAGCTTCAGGAGTTTTGTTTTTGGAGCTTCGCTTTTGTAACGGTAGACTAATGGAAGCAGCTGAATCTCAAACTGCAAGAATGAGATAAGAAAAGAACAAATTTGCTAAGCTTTAGCATTAATTTAGGTCCGTCTTTACTTCAGTGATTCTAGCATTTTCAGCTTGTTAGCACACTTACAAGCTCGCAGTATTTGATATTTTATATTTTCCAGCTGTTTCATATATTTTCTGCAAAAATTTTGGAATTTAATTTTGCCTCCTGATGAACTGAATCCATTCTTTTAACGCTGTGGTCACCTCAACTTCCAGAGGAAATATCTGGCACTTTTGCTTTTTAAAAAAAAAGCTTATTTTTTGGGCACCAAGCAGTTTTTGCAATCTTGATTTTGGAGTTTTTTTGTGTTGAAAAGCTGCATGCTAAACTTAAACAACGAGGTCAAAGATGCTTTCTGATTCACTACGTTTGCGTGGGAGTGTTTGTTTCTGCTGGAGTTTGAGCTAACTTAAGCTGAAGCATGATTGTGTTGCACTGCTGAGGGTGGCAACAACAAAAATAGTTTTAAGAGTTTTGATTTTGTAGCTTTAGTTTTTATAAATTTAGACTAATGAAAGCAACTGAATCATCAACTTGAAAAAAAAAAATCAAATTTGCTAAGTTTTAGCATTATTTCAGTCAATTTTTACGTCAGCGAGTTTGACATTTTAGCTTGTTAGCACACAGCTCCCATGCAGTGTCTGATAGTTTATATTTTCTAGCTTTTTCTTATATTTATTTTTCATATATTTTGGAATTTACCATAGTATTTTTGATGAATTGTCTCTATTCTTCATGCTTTTTTAGCAGTGCTAAACAATTTCGTAATGCTAAACATTGCTTTTTTTTTTAGCACTTTTTTTGTAATCTTGATTTTTAAACCATTGTGCCAAAAGCTTCATGTTTAGCTCAAAAAAACGAACTGAAAGATGTTAAAATGTTTATAGAGTTCCAGGGAGCTTAGTTCTTTGCAGGTTTATTAGTGAAAATGTTCACTTTTAGGTAGTTAGCATGTCTGTCAGCAAAAGCAACACTTTATGCCTCAATTTTATTCATCATCATTGCGTTGCAGTTATCCTCAGCTACTTAGATTTAAAATCTCTGTGATTTGGATGAGAAATTTTGTTTCTGAATCATTGCTCAACTTCTAAGTCATGCCACTTCATCACTCAACCTTTTAAACAGAACTGGAAAAGTGTTGATCCCTCAGCTCACCACCAGCCACCATCCCCTCAGTTATGTAATAAAAATCAGCCTCTTTGATTTGTGATATAATATATTGTGTTTCTACATGATCTAATTCAGTCCAAGTATGAGATATTGGACCATTGGATCACACTCTCTTTAAATGTTGTTAACATCTACTTTCTTTTGACTCATACAATCAGGAAAACTGTTAATAAGTAACAGAGTCACACAATGTGGTACTAAAGAACATGTGTTTAATAGAGATAATGTACCCACACAGCAATATTTGACCATAAGGTTGTAAATTTCAGTTGTGTTTGATCTTCGGTGAGATTCATGGAGAAACACAACTCTCTGTCTCCTCTTTGCTCTCAGATCACGGTGACGTGTTTTCTTTTAGTCTCAGATCTTCTTGGCGTCTTGACCCTCAGGTGTATTTTATCCAGCAGCAGGCACATGCAGCTTCAAATCATTGTTGTCAGTGAGTGTGGATGTGTGTGAGTGTGTGTGCTTGCTGTAGTTGGAGACTGAATGGACCACAGAGGCGTGGCGCTGGCATAGCATGCTGGACTGGATGACGACCATAACTCCCAGAACATGCTGCTTCACTTTGTGCACACATGAGTTGGAAGGAATTGCATTATTGACCCTCACCGCAGGCTTTCCTGAAATATCACCAACCTTATGCTTTTAATTAACGTGTCTGTGTCTGTGTGTGTGTGTGTGCTGTTGCACATACCATTTGTGTCTCATTTTAGCCCAAGCGAGAGAACCAGTCTGACCCCCCCACCACCAAATTCCCCTGTTTTCGTTTGCTAAAACATGGAAAAACTTACTTTGACAACCCCTCAATCCCCACCCTTCCTGCTTCCTAAAAATCTCTCCTGTTGCGAATCCCTGCTCTCCGTGACCATATATGGTCCTTCCTCTTGCTGTGGGTGAGTGGGTGGGTGTGTGGTGTCCAATAAGTCTGTGGTCAAAAGTAGGAACATTTTCTTTCTCACTCACAGTTGACTGCAGCCTTTGCTGGGCTGACGGGAAACTCTGAGCAACACCTATAATCTTTTTTTTTAATCTTTTTTTTTTCTTTTCTTTTCAGGCCGCTCAAACTGTGGGACACAAGGTGTAATGTTGCAACATTTTCTTCTCTTTGTTCATTTAATTCCCACTACTTTTATTTCCTCTAATTCTCGTGAAGTCCCCGCCAAAAGATGAGGTGCCTTTTTGCATTTTTTCTGGCTTTTGATGTTGTTAAAGCACAAGTGTCGGTGCGGTGAGATAGAGCTCTACTACAGTAGCCTCATGAATCCACTGAGATGGTAATAGAGAGAGGATGTGTGTGTCAGTGTGTGTGTGTGGATGGCAATGCTCTGGTCGGCAGCCTGGGAGTCAGGCTTTGAGCTGTGCTGTTCATAGTCTGCTGATTTATGCGCCTCACAGTGAAATCTCTCATTTGTAGCTCTTTCATCTCATTTTTTCCCCCTCCGCTCTTCTTCTTCCCCTCCTTTTCTCTTTCTCTGTCCTTTCTCTTCTTCCTGCCGTAATGTGATTCAGCATGGCTGCTTGTCCCAGGCGACGTGCCATGCTTTGCTTGCACACCATTCTCTCTCGAACATGAATGAGGCGAGAGGAATCGTCGATGAATAATAAGATAGAACAAGAAGGAAAATGCTATCTGGATCAAGTCGAGCAAAAGGAACTCCTCTTTCTGCCCGGAACGTGTTCTTTGTAAGCACTGCTCGGCCATTTACTCACACATTGAATGTGTTTGTGTCCCCAGTGCCACAGTGCTTTTATGGACCTGTGTGTGTGTGTGAGGGTGGGTGTGTGTGGGTGTGTGTCTAAGCACCTTCCACAACCGCCTTGTTTGAGTAGCCCTGTCACTTGTGCAATTCCATGGTGTCAAAACAGATCAGAAAGGTCTGGCTTGACTCATGCCCCTGAAAACACACACACACAAGCACACACACCCACACAGGGAGTAAAGGCTCGGTGCCAGGGCCCTTGGTGGTTGGAAGCTTATGAAAGGGTCGGACTGACGAGAGGTTGCCAAGTGTACGGCAATAAGCGTAACAGCCAAGCTAACGAGAGTCAAAACCTCTGACACACACACACACTGAGGCTGTACTTTCAGGCGCTGGTTTCAGAGTGTGTGTCTGTGAGGGAGTTCAGTATATCAGTGTGAGCACAGAGGCTTTTGTTAATTGGAAAATGTGACAATATAACACAAGAGGATATTGATCTTCAATTGGATGGAAATTGATTTAAGTCATCATGCTTCCAGGTGTGTGTGTGCGCGCGCGTGTGTGTGTATTGATCAGCAGCAGTCCATTCAGTGAGATGCAGCTAAGGAAATCACTCCACTGCTTCATCCTTGTTTGCTTTGTTTCCACCATGTGCCTTTGGTTTATCACCACTTACAACCCAACCCTCGGTGTCTTATATTTCCTCCTCTACTGGTTTCTGGTCTGTTCTCCTCATCCTCCCTTCTCTCTGCCTTTAGAATCGTGAGAAACCTTGGGGCGGTCTGGGCCATTATCTGTCATTTTTGCGCTGTTTTGTTTCACTGTTGATTTCATCAAGCACTCCTCAGCAGCTGCCAAGACAAACGTGCAAAAGAAGGTGCAGGGTCGTTTTTTAAATCTTTTTTTTTCTCTCTTTAATAATGTCTGCCTAAACACATGGAGCATATAATGTAGATTAATTGGTTTGATTTGCATTGTTTTAGCTGCCTTTATTCGTACCTTTTCTGAATAGTGGTTCCACTTTCCAATATCCCCACACTTCCATACTCTTGGTGTCATTCCAGTCAACGTCTTGCACTAGAGATGGCTTTTTGTGCAAAATACATTAATTTTATTTATTTATTTGCCTTTTTTATGGAGAAAGAAGGGGCAAAAAAGCATTTTAAATTCTCTGTTAAATTTTCAAGCAAAGGCACCCAATAATGCTGTTGCTTATGTTGAATTTTTTTGATTTGGTGCATTCAAACTTTTCTGTGGCTTCACTAAAACACCACACATTCATATTCTTTTTGATTGTGCCCAATATTCATAAAAATATAAAGAGATTTTAAAAAAAAGAAAAGCTCAGAAAAGCAAGGCACAGGTCCAGATCTTGTTTATTCCTAAAACAGTGTTTAAGTGTTTTTAAGTGGTTCCCTCCCCCAGAAAATCAAATTACAGCCATTCATAACTAAACTAAAGCAGATTCATTCACCCTAAATACAGATGACTGTGTTTGTGTAAATATAAACTCATAATTCTAGTTTTTATTACCTCGGATTGTCAACATTGGAGGATTCACTGCTTTCTTGTTGACACGCTTTTCCAAGTTATGATGCCAACTGGGAAATGGGAAGCGTACAAACCCGTCTTCTGTTTTAATTACCACTGCAGAGACTGAACGTAGCTTCTGTCTCCTCCGTCAGCAGCTTGTATTTATGACAAATAACATATGCACACAGAAAATATTGTTTTGTGTATGAATGTTTGTAACTGATCAGAAAACTAAAACCAATAGTCCCCCCCCCCTCCACCCCCTTTCTTTTTCTGTTTTTGTTATTTTATCTAATTTACAGTCATGGGATAAAAACAGTACACCTTCTGTCAATAGAGAGGTAAGTATCAGGACACATCTACACCAACTTCTAAAAATATTCAAATATAAACCTAAATGTATTAAAACACACAATAGATTCCACCTTGCCATTACTTGTTAGGCGAAAACAAAGCCATAGATTGGAGAGGAAATGTAACAGCGATGTGCTGCTGATCAAATTTACTGATCATCTTCGGTGTGAGCGCCTCTATGAAAACAGGATTTTTGATAATTTGCTGCTCTGGAGCATCCAAGTGTGTGTTCACACAATGTCAAGGAGGAAAGATGTCAGCAATGACCTTAGAGAAGCAATCTCCACAACAATGTGAGAGCCTGATAAAGTCTATAAACTGCTGAATAATGTGACAGACTTTGACACACCTCAAGTAATTTTAGAATCTGGAAAAAAATCAGATAATTTTCATTATGTTCTGTAATGGAGAATCCCTAAACTTGACAGCAGGTGCCCTTACTCTCAATTATTCTGTATGGAAAAATTGGAAACTACAACTATAAGGGGATACAGCAGTGACAGATGGAAAGGTACCATGTGGCTGAGGATAAAACAAAGGTGGAAATAGAGGCCTGGAAGACCAGAAGAGGAGGAGAAGGAAAAGAAACCAGAGGACAGAAATGAGGTTTACGTTAGTGGCCAGCCTCTGAGATGAATTTCCATACCGGCAGGCCAGAGGGAGCAGGGGAAATATGATTTTCTTCTCAACTCACCAGCAGAAAACAAACAAGTTGGGTATGGAGTCAGATGGCAAGAAGAGAAGGAATACAGAAAAGAGGAGAAAAGGAAAGGGATGAATAAATGGAAAAAAATGGGGGAAGGGTGGAGGATGAAATTAAAGGGCAACTTTGGGTAGAAAAGCAAAACCTAATGTAAAATATCTATACAAGTACCTCTAAATAACATTATTGTTTGAAATTGGTCTTACAAGTTTTCTTTTAAAGTATCCCCGTAAACACAAGTGGACGTCCGAGAACGGGACAGCTTCACATCAAGATGCTCGTCTGCCAGTCTGCATTGCCGGGGGCGGCGTGTGAAACAAACCTCATACGAGCTGTGTTTTATTATGACAGGCTAAACCTCCACTGACACACAGCTGTACACGACGAGATTTAAAGGGAAAATGTCTAAACAGAAAGAAAAAAATGAAACTAGAGCAAGCGATGGGGAGATTTCTACATTTAAACTGTGCGTGTTTTTCATTATCATTGTGTGTGTGTGTGTGTGTGTGTTTCAATGCTCGGGTTCCAGCTGTATAAATAGGCTCACACGCTCCCTGATTTGTTTTCTAATATGTGCCGTTACTCCATCTCCCTCTTGATTTATCCTATGCCCTCTTCTGTGTCTGGGTTTACATGTGTGCATTGTGTGTGTCTGTGTGTCTTGGAGAGAAAGATTGGCAGACAGCTAAAGGCACTTGTGGTTGTGGTTGTCAGGGCGTCAGGACGTAGTTGAGGTGTGGGTATGTATGTGAGTGTGTGTAAGTCAGATGCGGACTGTTATGGTTGTGGTAATTGCCTCTGATGCGGCGCAGCGTTTATGGGTAGCGACCCAGCCCACCACCTCTCTCCCTCTTTCCATCCAGTGACTAATTACCTGATTCCCTGTGGATTTGTTTCCTCTTTACCCCACGCCTGTTCAGTTTATTCCACTGAACGGGAGCTCGCTGATGAGTTGAAAAGCTTTCAAACAAACCCAAACTGAACTCAGATGCTTCGATGAGTTTGTTAGGACTGAAATTGAGCTCAGACTTGTCTGAGAGATTAAACTTGGTTTTCATTTCCAACTCGTATCTTTGCAGTATTTGATGGTTACTTCAAACCTCTTCAGGGTGCAGGATTAAACAAACTGCAAGTTTAAGTGCAGCTGAAGGGCCAACTTGAAAAGTGAGATTCTTTTTTCTTTCGGTTCATTTTTTTCCTCCGTTTTGTTCTGATTTTTATACCAAACTGCAAACCTAGATACTAAAAACTGCTGAGTTCAAAGAAACCCAATTTTCAACCCATTTCTGGGACAAATTTCAACTGAGCCAGCCCTGGGTACCTTTAACTCAGCTTGGTTTGGCTATCAGTTTGACCCAGCAAAGTCTGCCGGGTAAAGTTTTTGACCCCCCCAAAAAGTTAAAATGACAAATCTTTTTAATGAAAGCTACTAAAAAGGTAAAAACAAACAATCAAAAAACAACAAAAATCTTGGTTATTAGATAATTACAACTTGGGGTGGAACTAGTTAGCAAGTGCTAACCTCTAATAACGTCAGCTAGCTAGCACAAACTAGTTATTTTAGGAAAATCACTGTCTAGTGCAAATTAAAGTTATCACTGCATTATCTTTACTTATTGCATCTTAAAGAAGAGGTCTAGTCAGGTCTGGTTTGATCAACTTCTGGCCTAAAATGGCAGACTGTGACGAGTGACACAGCTCTCAGACCCAATCACTGGGTCAAACCTTTTGACTCAATATTTGGTCAAACTGACTCAACCCAGAAATTTAGTTGTCAAAATAACCCAGCAGTTTTTAGTGTGTAAACATAGCCAAGACTTGATGTTGAATTTCTGAGGATTTTTTTATGGAACTATGACATGTTCACGTTGGAGAATGTTAACCATGTTTATTTTTCTGTCATGCGTCTCAAAAAGACAGAACATAAACAGTTTTTTTTTATCATCAGTACAGCTGTTTGCACTTTGCATCATAACTATTTATCTCTGATTGGGTGGGTTTGATACAATTAGGCTAACTCACATTTATCTTAGCATTAGTGTTATCCCTACCCCTAGATTTTCAGTGTCCCCTAGCCGTACATTTGAACTCACTGGGTGTAGCAAGAAAAATATTCCACAGTGAAATGGGACACGCTTTAAAGAAGCTCATGCACCTTCACTTGTTGCTGATTCCTTTTATGTAAACAAATACAACATGTTATGCAAGAGTTCCAATATAATATATAAATAACCTGCAACAGATATCATATTACAGTTTATTTTTTTGTGCTTGTTAAGGAATTATGACACCAAAAAGAAACCAAAAGTAATGTATTGGAAAACACCAAAAGGTTCCAATTGTTGACACTAGAACATGTTTTTATGGAGAAATTACTCACATTTATTGCAAAGCTTTAAAAGGGAAAGTTTACATCTTTTGAATGCAGTTTTTCTGTGAAAAGTTTATGACCAATCTCTTACCTCCTAAAGTCAGTTTTAGCTGTTTTGAATCAACTCCAACGTCAAAAATTTTATTTGGTTCATGTTTTTTTTTTCTGTCATTAAACTGCTGTCAATTTCACACAATTATTCCTGCAGAAATATTCTTTTGACATTCCTGCAGGAAGTGCCACAGGCTGTGCCAGAAGTGTTACATCTAGCTGCTGCTGCCACTATTTCCGCTCACAAATGATCATAAAAATCTAAGCAAATAAGTGCAATGCAAAGCTGACAGCAATGTAATGGTCTGTGAAATAGTGTTTGCATGCATTGCAATAAGATCTTTAAGATTGGAACTGTTTTAGGACTGCAACAATCCATTTTGGTCATTAGCCATTAGCCCATCAAGCCAGTCAGAATTAAACTCTATTTGTCCAAACTGAGGTCATTCAGTGACTTATCTACAACAGATAATATATTAATTGTTCAGAACCTTTCCACAAGAAATCGTTTTAAAATATTTGAACTGTCTGAACCATTTGATTGAAGTGTATTACAGAAAAAGCATTTGTTTAGGGTCATATATCTACCTCCCTTTGTCTTCCCCCTACATCCTTAAAAAAATTGGAACACTACTACCCTGGGCATGACGCTCAGCTTGTAGTTGTGGGGGTGAAAGGGAACTCATCCTTGATGCATCCTGCTCAGTTCTACATCACATATTTCACTTCTCCACAGACCCATTCTGCTGCTTTCAGAAACATTTTGCTCTCTGCCTGCTGACACCCAGATTGGTGTTTGTTCTTATGTCTGACATTACAGTTCACGCAAGTGCTTCGTTATTAGTGTCACAGAAAAAAAATAATGCAACAAATCTTTAGCCCTTTCCTTTATAGGGTATAATGTTTCTGAACAAAACAGCTCAGCACTGCAGTAAAGTGTTGCTCGGGTTACACCTCCACTACTCAGAGGCCAATCAGATATTTGAGTGGCTACTTTTTTTGGGGGGGGTGGAGAAATCACTGTATGTACATGGTGTCTTACATGATCTTGTTTAGAGCTAAATTGCATTATTTTTAAAATGCCACCATCATCTTGATGAATGTTTTTTTGTCACTTCACGTGCAATCATTACAGGTCAAACATTCTACCAACATAAATATGGATTGTCGTATTCTGCGTTCACAAACATTTAGGAGTATAATCTCATTTTAAAAGGTTTTTCAGACCTCTTTCATACTCATGTGCACAAGTTAGACTTTTTCTGATAAGTGTACTCCAGAATCAGTGTGACTTTTGCATAGTGACCAAACATCAGTGTGTTTTTGCTCTTCAGGTGATAAACACTGGTATAAGAAATGGATCACTTTCTGTACAGGAGACTGATGGTTCCTGTTATAGAGTAACTGAAGGAGGAGCTTGAAATGAATACATATTGACATGAGGATTTGTAAGCAACTTGAAACATGAAGATATGATCAGTTTGATCCAGCAGCGTTTCCGTTTTTCAGAAAGCATCTGATGATTTTATTTAGCTCCTGCATGTGTGCAGAGCACCAGCAGAAGGTTGGACGGCTCTCCAAACTATTATTGTTGCACCAACCTTGAATGGAGCAGTTTGTGTGGCAATCATAGCATTTCTTCTGGTAAATATCACATAAGTCTAAGAATAAAAGTAAAGGGAATTTACAGTTTCTGCATCAAGACCAGTGTGACGTTTTACTTTTCCCTCTCCCACCAAGTCCATCTGAGTTTAATTGCATGGAGCTTAAACCGTTATAACATCGCAGACTGAGGCTAATCCATTCGGAACAACAGAAAATATGTCATGTGAGGAAGTTCACAAGGCAGACATTTTCTAATTTAATACCCAATGCTAAACAATTACCATGTTGCAGATAACTGAAAGTCAAAATAAATATTGCATTTTAAGAGAGGTTGTGTAATAAGGTCTACTGGTGCCTTCAAAAAGATATAAGAGCAACAAACTTTTTTTTTTCAGATAGAAATGACTCATAATTTGGTAAAAGAAAAATATTTTGTTGTTGACGGGCAAAGAGCTGAGTAAAACCTCTGTACTGACTAGACCCAGACGGACTGATACATTCAGCAGCCATCATCATAAACACGATCTCTCTGGACACATTAGTGTAGTAACACGGGTGTTGTTCGGTAGGGAAAACAGCAACAAACTAAACAAATGGCGACATGCAAAAGTGTAGAGGTTTAATAATAGCTGAGGTCTTTCACACCAGTATGTCATTTTTGAGAAAGAGTTACTTTATAAGCCTGAAAAATGATTTAAAAACTGTCATTCGTTTGGCTAGCCTCACCTGGACGGAGACGTCTGCCCTTTTCTATTTCCTCTTTCTTCTTTGACTGGTGTCTGAAAAGGATCTAGTGATAACTAAATGACAGAGCGCCACTTCAAAAATGACCAAAATATTTCTTTAATTGAAAAGAATAATGTGGTTTTTCTGTGTATTTACTAAAAGGAGACATGTTCTAGACAGTATATTAAAGCATACAGATGAAACACACCCTTATAACAGACTAGAAGGTTAGGAGAGTTAACATGTTACATCTATTCCCACATGTATTTGTGTTATTCCACAAGAAAATGTAGTGTTCTCTAAAATGCATATTAAGACTTAAAGCAGTGATTCATTAATGCAGCTTCAGTGCTATAATGCAGGTACTGCAATCATTACAATCCTTGAATATAAAGAGTTTTTAAATGTTAAAAACAACAACTAAGAACTATGTTTTCTCTGTAGTTGCTTTATAATAGAGCTTTAAAGTTTTAAAGTGCACTTATTTTGATCTGAATGAAGCAAGGACTATTAGAGGTAAATCCAATAGGCCTAAAATTGTGTAAATGAATAGGTGATTTCATTTTTTTCATCAAACATGCAGCAAAACAAACTCCCACTTCAGCACTGTAAGCTTTTGTTTTGAAGTTTCCTTTGTCACTGTGACACATCAGAGCCACTTGAGGAATTAAAACTGCCTCCAAGTGGCCTTCGACACTCAGCTGTCAGAGTTTGTCATTTGATGCCAATGCTAATAAGATCTGTCACCAAAATAATAATGATCCTCTCAGGTGTAAATATGTCAGCGGTGACAAATTCTTATTCCAGGGTTCAAATACAAGTTGCATGGCAGACACAAACCTCAGACCCTGTCTGCGACAAAACCTCATCTCTGAAGCTTTTTAATGCTTTGAGTTTTAGGAGAAAAAGATTTTGTTTCAGAATATATATACCTCCTTCCGAGGTGTGCTAGAGAGGCCTCGTTTTTTGGGTCATCTTACAAAACTGTTTTACGCAAAACCACTTATTGAGGTTAGTGTGTCTGCAACATGTGACATAGAAATGTAGGCACAAGTGGAAAGTACAAGCATTGTCAAAATATGTGTGTGCATAAGCTGTTCCAATGTAAGGCTTTTTACAATAAATACCCAGACTTCCATAAAGAGTTGCATATCTATGTCTGATGCCTTTCATGCTAAAGTTTCAAACTGAGATCATCCCATGTTGAGAAATGATGGAGTAATAGCTGTTTTGGTCAAACTTTAAAAATAAGTTCATGGACAATGCACACACACTCACACAGGCAAAAATAATATAATATATACAATATTTTTTGACCCATGTCTTTGTTTTTTATAACTTCTGAGGATGTTTAAGACTCAATGTGCTTTGATTCAGATTGAAAACAACATAATTTGTAACCACTCCTGATTTTTCTCGCCCACCTTTAAGGAGCCTTTCAATCACTGATGAGGTCTCTAATCCCCCCTTGTGTATCACTCAGGTGCTTCCTTCATGGGCTCCTTCCTGGCCCGGAGTCTGGGGTCCCCATCCTCCCACCCTCCTCACCCATCTGGACCCGCTGCCTCCCCCTCCTCCCCATCCTACAGGACTGGAACCCATTCGAGCACTTCCCCAATCTGGTTCCCCCATTCACATGAAGGTAAGACACACACCCACACACACACACACACACAGGAAGCAGCTCGCGTCTCTGGCTAATCCCAGGTCTTGGTTTGGGATTAGGCTGAGATGAAGCCATTAAGTGGTTTAACCAACGCTGAGCTGAGGCCAAACACGTGCAGCAGTGATGCCTCTGATGATGCTACTTATAGCAGCACTCACATAAAATTCTGTTCTGGCTATGTTTGTCAGCAAGCAATGTGGTTTTATGTTTGTGGTTGTTGTTTACTAGTTCAGAGTTCGAGCACCATGACGCAAAGACATATACACTCCCCCTCCCCCAAACTCCCTGAATCGGCACACAAATTCATCGTAAAATACACCCTAATTCATGAACACACCTCATCTCACTACATCACATTTAAACTCACCCCCATTTCCACCATTCCCCTTCCCCCTCTGACCACAGCCCCACCCTCGGGGCCCTCTCTGGGCTAACCGACCTCCAACGGCCCCCTTCCTGATCTGACACACACATGCACTGAAAAAAACAAAAAAACATGCGCATCCACATGCATCATGTCCTCTTTTGACTGTTAACCGTTTGTGGTGAAATCCTGAGCTTGACTTAGTTATCTGTCCCTTTCAGGTATGTCTGTACACATTTGTGTGTGTTTAAGTGTGTGGGTGTGTGTGTGTGTTTGGTGGATGAGATGGATCTGAAAAGATAACACCTAAAAAAAAAAAAGGCTTCAACAAAGAGACAGTTTACACCACAAGCTGTGTTTCTCAGCTAACTGAAAACTGAATCTGAATTTCACATTACACCGGTTTATCTGTGTGCGAGTTTATACACTAACAATCAGTGATGTTGTTTTGAAAGAGCATCTCCCGTGGAATTAGACAGCTGACTTTCAGTGCAGCCATTTATGTATTGTAAAAGTCTTTAAACCTGCTGTTTCACTAAAAGACTGGCAGTATTTTTACCTTTACGTGACACAACATAGCATGAAAGCAGTGATGCAATCGCTAACAAAAGCTAAAGACATTGCATTCCTTAAAGGGATGCATATTGCCTGCCGCCTTTATGCCAGAGTTTTAAACTACGATAAATCATATATTGAGACATGATGATGTTGAATAAAAAGTTGTGTGAAATCTCACACTATAATGTGGGACCTTGTGCAATTTGTTAGTGCTCACGGTATGTGTTTGGGGTCAGTCTCAGCTACTGCTACACCACATCTTAGTTTAATATCTGTAAAACTGACTTCATTATAGATATTTCTGTATTTTCTTAGAACAGTTGGCTGTGGTGGCCATCTTAAATTGGGTTGATTCTAAAAGTTACAGATGTAGAGTAAGAGATTATTTTTTGAAAGTTTCACTCAAATCCATCCAGTGGTTCATGAGATATTTGTCTGTCAAATAAGCACAGTGAAAATAATTATGGCATTCCATCCAGATGAATCAGTTTCAGCATCCTGAGACACAGACTCTTAAATGAAACTGACCTAATGGTTATGTTATTCATGCACCTTTGCTTTTCTTGCCACGACAAGTCAAAACGTTTACTTGGAAAAAGGAAAAAAAAGAAAAAAAGGGGGTTCTATTGAGGTGTTTTATACCGGTGGCATTATGAACCACTTGTTCAAATAATAGTTCACATGTTTCTGGTTTTACATGACCGTAACTTGATTTTTGATTGCTTTGAACCCAGAGTGTAAAAGAAAAAAGAAAGAAAGAAAAAAAAGCCAAAGGAGGTGAAATAAATCTATCTTTTTACTTTCCCTCGCATAAGTTTTATTTTCTTATATCTTGCTGGTGATGAGGTGCACAAAGATTATTAACATTATTAAATTTGATTTGGGGAAATAAACTGAGCACACTGAAACCCAACCCGCTTAGATGTCAGTCTGAAGAGTTCTATCTCATTTGCAGCAATGGAAATCTTAAGAATTAAAGGCCTAATATTCCTTAAACAGAATGCTTATTGCTATCTTTAACTGGATTGACTCCAAAAGTTAATTGGCTGTAGATGTCCATCCAATAATTACTTACTCAGAGTTTCTTTAAAATCTCTTTGGTGGTTTTTGGTTTATTTTTGCTAACAGGGTTGACCCCAAAAGTTATTGTCATGTTGGAAACATGTTGTGCAATGTGCTTTGAACTAAATATGTGCTGGGGACTATGCTCAGCTACTACCACATAAAAGTTTAGCTCAGTATCTGTAAAACTGACTGAATTATAGCATATATTTGTGTTTTTTAAGATCAGTTGGCTGTGACAGCCATCTTGTATTGGACTGAGGTCAAAAGTCAAACAGTTGTGGATTTCAACCTAATGAACACTTTCTGAAACATTCAATAAAATTTGTCAATTAGTTCATACGATATTTTACTAACAAATAGAGTTGATTTCAGTAGTTGATGCCAGCTAGCACTCAGAGAACACAATGGAGCTCGGTCTCAGCTACTACCACGTCAAATTTTAGCTCAATAACTGTAAAACTAACCAAGTTATAGCCATTTTTGTGTTTGCTATAATGGTTTTGCTGTGGCAACCATCTTGAATAAAGTTGACTCCGAATGTTAATCAGTTGTAGATGACAACCCAATAATAATTTTTTAAAACATTCATTAAAAATTAATTTGCTGGTTCCCAAGATCATTAGAGTTTTCTAATGTTCAGACAAACAAACTCATTCAAAAAAGCATGTACACAAGAGCAAAAACATTATTGCTCCAATGTTGCCTACAGAAGCAGGTGATAATAGATGCCAGCCTAGCTTGGAGAGACCATTTTTAACCTGGGTTTTTAAAAAAAAAAGAGTCATACAGAAGACTTCAGCCTGAGTGCTGGAGTGAAAGGAAGCAGGAATGTATGTGTGGAGAGGAGTGTGTGTGTGTGTCTATCAGACAGATTTTACGTCTGTGAGTCTCAGCTTTGATGTTGGAACACACACATGTGCGTGCACACACTCGCAGGCACTTGCACACACACACACACTACAAATGATTGTTTTTAAGAATTCAAGCCAGGGAGCTCCAGTAGGCAGTCTGCCAGCTGGCCATGGTCCAGAGAGTGGAGCGTAGCCAGCACAGAGGGAAGAAACCTGGCTGATATGCACACACACACACACACACACACACACACACACACACACACACACACACACACATACACATACAGAGGCAAATATAAGACATATTCTCGCACATATTATCTCACAAACACAGAAACTCTTCACTCTTTCTCCACCTATGTTCACCTACCCGCTCTTCCACACTTGTCCTTGTTTTATGTCTCCCGCTCTTGTGTTTTTTTCCCCCCTCATCTCCTTACCTCCCTTTCTCCTGTCCTCTCATCTCCAGCATCTCAAAGCTCTCCACTTCCCTTTCACTTCTTCCTTCGTGTTCCATTCTCCCTGGAACGCACACACAGACACACACATTTCCCTTCTTTTTCCTCACAGCTGCACCAGATTGGGGGCTTTTCCTAAAGACAGCCGGTCTTCTCTTTCAACCAACCATCTAAAGGTGGCATCTCACTAGGCTGCGACTGTCGCAGACTAGTTGGTGGCAGAAAATATGAGAATTATCTGTTGCATTTAATGGAATTCTGATTGTTTGCGACCAAACGACCAGTGAGCCGTGTGGCTTGTTTTAAACAGCCAGCCTAGTTTCATGTGTATAGTTTGTAAAACTGCAATCTTGCCCATGCATTCTGCTCATATTGCACCTGCCTCAGCTTGCTTTGTACCCACCTTAGCAGCTGACCCCACATTTATGATTTGATCTACTGATGTACACTTTTGAAATGAATATAAGCAGATTTGGACCAGTTTTTTTTAATAAATATTATTAACCGTCAGTGTGGTTTTAGACTTGAACATGTTTTCTGTCAAAGGAGTTTTCCCACGCTGGTGTCAAAATACAGCTCTGGTGCTCTTGAGATGTGTTGAAAACACCTACAATAAAATTCAAAAGGGTTCAGGACAGGTTGAAGATGTTTGCAATTACTAAATGAATATAATGGGAGCAAATCAGTTGCACAAATTTTTTTTAACATGTTAAAAGCTCAAGCGATGAGATGGCGTGCCTCTGTGTCTCACACAAATAAATTGAGAACCACTGTGAACATCGCAAAACATGCTGGAGACTCCCTCATGAATCTCGTTAGCCAACTAGTTGCAGTCCAGTGAGATGATCATGCCTTTCTATGTTTGCGTAGGCAAACGTTTGTGTGCACCCGTGCTTGTGTTCACAGTTCAGCTGCACCACAGCTTTCCACTCAGGGGACTTCAGTGTTCACTACAGCTATCAGTGGAGATCTTGAGCTGATCTGTTAACTGTCTATCCAAAAGACAAAAGAAAAAAGTTTGATTATTTTTTCACCAGTAATTAGATGCAGGTTTTGTGTCTGTGTGGTCCCTGAGTGATACATATTCCAAATGTTAATAGCAACAACACAGTCTTTCCTCAAAACAAGGCGCTAATGCTGACGGGCCGGTGGACTTTAGTGGGCAGGAAAAATTATGAAATGTTTGTCGCACATGGACTGGACTAGGACAGCCTGAACAACTCTGTTTCTGCTTAACTCCCCTATCTTTTCCTTGTCTTTTTTTTCCCCTGTCTCTACGCCATCCTTGTTCCCACTGTCCTCGTCTCCCCTCCTTCTTGGGTTTTATCACTCATCATTACCCAGGGGATTGGCCTGAAATGGCTGATAGAGCCTTTTGGCTAATTGTCACCATTTAGATTCACTGGTTGTTAACCAGTCTGAGTAATCACACACACACAGAGACACTCATGCTGGAAGCAGTGAGGGGGTGTTGGTGGTTTTGCTGTGTGACTGTGGAATGCGTAGGATGAGTTTTTATGGAGTGCTGTTTACTTTGGCCACCACCGTTAAACTTTTAACGGCTGCCAATTAACGGGCCAGCAAGGACACTCTGTGAGGCATGAAACCAACTCCTGCAAAACAGACACTTGTACACGCACACACAGTCCAAGTCTTTTTGCTTTGCAATGTGTGCCTCCCTGTGTGGCATGTGTGCGTTAACATGTGAGCTTGCGGGTATGCATGCTCACCCAATCAACACAAGACCTCCTTCTATCCCACAATTCAGTTCAACGTCCTTGAAGACGAAGAACAGAGTGAAACGACCATTTACCTCCCTGTGACCTCCTGGGAGGACTCAGTGTGTGTGCTTTAGGGCAAGGGGTGGGACCAATGCTTCAGACTATTTGTCTTAGGGTTTCAGTGGGGGGGATGTGTTTTGTAGAAGAGAAATTCCCTCCAGTCAACTGCTGCAAACACTTGGCAGTAGTCACTGGCTGTGGTTTTTGTCACCACTTTGTCCACTGTAAATAATGTCAACTCATCTGGCATGTTTGTGCAAAAGTGCATTTATGTTGAAAGTAGCACTAACTGGGTTTAGTTTTTCCAAAAAATGACTGTATTTCTTGTAAGATTGTAGCGATAAACTGTTTGTTTAGAGTGCTGCTGAATGTCAACGCTGAGAAGAAACATCAATTCATTCTCACTTGCCCTCCCACCAACAGGGTACCCTGGCTATTCAGGAAGTCTTGCTTCTCCATTTCTCCCCATGAGTCCCCTTGATCACCATAGCAACAGTCTCTATGGACAGCACCGCTTCTATGAAACTCAAAAAGGTAGGTATATTTGTGTGACTGTAGGATTGTGGGGGGAAAAAAATTGTTTTTTATGCACACAAAATCCATAAACTACTTATTGAGCTTCATCACAGATATAGAAGCAAGAAGTAACTTGAAAGTCAAGTCAGGTTTTGGTCATTTATTTATTTGGTAGAACATTAGATCTATGCTATTGCTAACTTTTGTGCTTCCATTCGCTCATTTCCTCTTAGATCACTTCTACCTGAGAGGCCTTCCTCCCCAGTCCCCTTTGCTCTCCACCAATCACAACCTTCCCTCGCTGTCCAGGACCACCCCAGGCCACCCACTTGGCCCTTGCAGCCGGGAGACAGACAGTGGGGGAGGAGGGGGGAAGAGCACCAAGGATTTGGGCGATAAAGGGGTGGCGTCAAAAGACAAGGAGCGATCAAGCAGCAAAGAGCGGCACCAGGACAGCAAAGACAAACAACAGCTTCATCATCACCACTCTCATCAGACGAATGCTGCCACCACTCCATCTGGCCTCCAGCACCAGGCTTACTCCCACCCTCACCATGCCCTTCTTCCTCACCTTGCGTTCCAAGGCCGGGAGGAAGACCACAGACACTCTCTGGAGCGACACAAAGACTACAAAGACAGTGACTCGGGCAGTCAGGGAACAAAACCTATGAGTGCCTGTAAACTGTCCAGTAAAACGGGGTCAGAGTCTGCGTGTGGAGGAAAAGGGGGAACACTAAGCAGTTGCAATGGTGGTGGGGTAGGTAGACTCACATCAGGAGGTAGCAGGCAAGGCTCAAAAGAAGGACTCATTAATGGGGAAATGAGAATCAGAGAGTCCTCAGCCTCCTCATCTGAATGTATGCGACGAGGAGCCGTTTCAGCAACAGCGTTCCTTGCGCCTCTGACACCTCACTCTGTGGCTTCTTACTCCATGCCTCCCCCTCCTGCACCACCTCCTCCTCATGCCTTGCACATGGGCTCACCAGTGACAGGAGGGTGGCTACACCCTCCAAATCACCATCCTCATCCTGAGTTTTACTGTCCCCCTCCTCCTCCACTAACGCTCACACCCTCTAAAGATCCAGCATCCAGCCCTGGAGGGTCCGGCAGGGAGGCAAAGATCACTGGGCCAACTTATGTGCCCTCGGTTGGCCCACAGGGCGACTTGGCTGCCCCTGATTGTCGTGGAGCAGGAGGGGGTGAAAGAAAAGCAGAAGAAAAAAGTGTAGAAAGATCTTATGAAAGTTCCCCTCATCACCACAGCCGCCTTAGTAGCTGCCAGAAGAAAGACAAATCTCAGTCACAGCAACAGCAGATGGGATATGGCAAAGCTGACAAACCTCCTGACTGGAGCCAACAAACGCATCACTTCCAAAAGCCTGGGTCCAATGTGAACTCTCAACCTGAACTGCGGTCCTGCAGCCTGGACACATCGTCATCATTCAGAGAAGGTGAAATTTCAAACGAGATTTACCGGGCTTCACTCCCACCAGATAGCCACGAGGAACACTCCAGTTCTGGACAGGGTGCATCCAACAATGGCACCGATTCCAGGACTTGTTCCTTTAGGGACTGTTCTCTTTCAAGTTCAGATGGAAAGGTGGGACTGGGGCCCTCAGCACAGAAGGAAGGACAAAAGGTTGCGAGAATACGGCACCAGCAGTACAGCAGTCAGACAACAAGTGGAGAGGACAGGGAAAGAGATGGAAGTCAGACAGCAAATTCATGGGGGGTTCGAGGCGGTCAACAAGAAGACCAGAGAAAAAGCACCCATCACATGTCTCTTAGTAAAGGGACCCATTCTCAACAGCCTCCACCACTTTCCCACTCTTCATCACACACCAATGATGGTGAGGGCAGTGCCATTAAGAACCTTATGAATTACAGCTCCCAGCAGCCCTTGCTGTTGCCACAGCGAAGCCCTTTTGGCGGTCTTGGCTGCCTCAACAAGGGCGGGGAGAGGTCGGAAAGGGCGGACCGAGGAGGAGCTAAAAGCAACACCTCCCAACAAGACCCCCCAAAACAGCCTCTCCCTTCTCGCCGGGGCTCCACTAACGAGGGAGAAAAAAACGACAGAGGCGCAAGGGAGATGGGGGAAGCAGGAGAGGGGGAGATACGGCAGCCTCCGGTGGGTATCGCTGTTGCCGTAGCCAGGCCCCCTCATCGTTCTCCAGACAGCACTCCTGGAAACAGCAGACAGAGCAGGGTGCTACCAAGCATGAAAGGTTAGACATCATGTATGACTTGAATTGTGTACCACGTCTTGGTCTTTTTTTGTCAGTCATTGAACATTCTTGTTGGTGGCCAGATGAAGATTTGTAGATTTTTAAACAATTCTTAAAACTGACTAAATTAGTTTGCAACTTCTGCATAAACCTAAAATTTTGTATACTGGAGGAAAAATTCAAGGTATCAAGAAACATAGACATCAATTACTGCATAGGAATTGTTCCCAAAAAGCCTTTTAGAAATAAGGTTGGTAGTTATGGAAGAAAAGTACAATATTATGCAAGCAATGGGCATCACATTTAGACATTCTGATTACAGACAGCACAAATTATAGACAAATGTATGCATATTTGAATGTTGTGTTTGTGATTTAGGGGTGTCACGCCCTGTGTATCCTCTTGGTCGGGAACTGGAGGAGAGGAAGAGGATGACAGAGGACCAGATCAGCCTTCATCATCTTGATAGAGACAGAGAACTGGTCATCAGGTAAAGTCACAAACACCAGCCAGCGTGCACGCATACGAACATGAACACAGTAGCATCTATCCTCTCTTTCTCTTGTCTGATAAGCTGCCCTTCTTTTATTCACTTTGCGTCTTTCTCCCAGACTGAAGCTCTGCTTCTCTTTTCTCTCAACCCCTCACTCCATTTACTCCTCTCACCCTTTGATGTGGTTTTTCTGTACCTCCTCACTCTCCTACTTCCCTTCTCTTTCTCTCGAAGATGAGATGTGGTGCATTAATGTTACAAGGACTAATACGGATGTCTCTGAAGTATCAGGCTCTTATTATGTAGTCATATTAAGGGAAGAAAACATATAATGAGAAGTCATAGACCAGGCACAAGATGATGGCTGTTCCTGTTGTCGTCACATTTCCTTTTCTTGATGATTATAATGGTAGTAGAGGTAATGAAGATGACATGGCTGAAGATAATGATCATAATAATGGTGATGAGGATGATGACAATAAGAGGGATAATCAAAGTAATGATAAAGTTCGCCTCTCGCGATGCCACAGCAGGGAAAACAAGGATTGCGTGGAGTTTGCCCGGATCCACCCTTCTAGTAGCTGCCACGGTGACCTGACCTCTCACCTCCTGGTCCCTGGTGGAACAAGCCAGTTGGGGGCAGACCCTGTAGCACATGCTCACCCAGCTCACCACCACTGGATGCAGAGAACAGGAAGTCCCTCCCTCTGGATGGGGCACTCATACAGTGAGTAAACCAAAAGCTACTAATCCTTCCAGTTACAAATAATTTACAGTGATATATTTTTAATGTTTTCTATTTAATGCATGTTGTAGAAGTCAAAAAATTGCCAATGATATTGGAGTGTTATTTAATTTGAATAATAATTAGTGCTTTTGTTTTGTCAATGTCACACCTTCCCAGAGAAACTTTGCTCAGGGTTGGAATCCCTGACACTGTTTTGAAAACATGTTGATCTGCAAAGACACTGTCTGTCTGAGAATGTGAAGTGTTGCTGCTGCTACTGACAGAGAAAGAAATCCAGATTGCAAAACTGTTCAAACCATGTAAAACTATGATTGTCTGAAAAAAAATCTCATCCACCATCTATCCTTGAGTTCTTTGTTTAATCATAAAGTAAATACCTCCTCAACATTTTGGCAAGCCAGCCAGAGATCATAGGGATAAAAGCTCTCTGTACATTTGTTTAAATAAATATTTTAAGGTTGCTCTAATTTGAATGTATGTTCACCTATATTCCAGGTTTGAGTCATGTGGGAATGAGCCCAGGTTTCCCACCCGGTCTTGCCAGTCCTTTGCAGCCTGTCTTAGGGTCACTTACCCAAGACCCAAACTCCCCACTCGTGGTTCTTCCTACAGAACCTGGGCCTCATCATCATCTTGGTAGGAAACAGTTCCACAGCAACAAAAGCACACATACACCCAGCAGAATCTATATTCATTACCCAGACTTCCTGCCTTACTGCCTCCCACTTTCATCCTGTATGTAGCATGAAAGCTGCAGCCGTTTCTCTCCCAGAGTTTTAGTATCATTGGCTAATCATAATATAATGCTCAACTAAGTCCCTCTGTCAGTGGGACAGTGTTTTATAGCTTCGTTAATGGGAGCAGCCATTCCATTGCCCCCTCTGCATGTGCCCAGTGTTATGCAGACCATTTGAACTGGTGGTTTATCTCTCTTGTGGCAGAGCACTGATGTATTTGGGCTCGACTTTGTGCTGCGTGTGTCTTAAGTTATACGTCTAAAACAATATATGTTGCAGGATTTTTTTTTGTACTTCTCTGCCATCGCTGTAGAGAGAACAGAGTGTGTGTGGTTGTGTGTGTGTGTGGTGTGTGTGTCAGTGCTGCTTTGCAAACAGGCTGTGAAATTTAATTATCTCCCGCCTCCCTTGACTCGCTCCGTGAGAGTTCCTGCAGAGAGGGGAAGTGCATCCACTGAACTCTTCCCCTGGGAAACATTAGCCCACTCAGGCTAATCTCACAGAACAAAGGTTCCCAGCGACAAGGCCGCCAAGGAGGGGATATGTGTGTGTCTGTGTATGTAAGAACACATTAGTGTGTGTATGAATACATATGTGCCTTGGGTGTGTATTTTCGTACTCTGAAATCCCCTTTTCTTTAAAAAAAAAAATAGTTCAAGCAAGTGATTCTAGACTTGCTCAAGCTTCACTTGTTAAATCAGTTACAGCAGGATCCCACATAATTAGAGAGATTAGAAAGTTTAATGAAATCAAGCAGTTTCTCCAAGAAAAAAAATCTAAAGTAATATTTTGTTGCATATGTATTTTAAAAAGTGAGTTGGTCTGAGTTGTTAGAAATAGTGTTCTGTTTACTTCTATTTGCATCATGTTTAAATCACTCAAATCCAGCCAAGGTCTTAACGCGGTCCAATTTACCAATTTTTTCTTTTCTTCTCTGATTCTTCCACTAGACGTTTTAGAGCAGTCAGGTTTGTGGCCTCCAGTGTATGGAGCTAGGGCCCCTCCTCCTCACCTGCAGCACCACCCAGTCTATTCACGCACCTCATTCCTACAACAACAGGAGCTGTATGCTCTGCAGCATCAGCATCAACAGCGAGCTATGGAACACATGCAGCGCATCCCCCTAGCACAAGTAAGACTGTTACTAACATCACCCAGAAACATTTTAAAAAATGCTAAATTGCCAATTTTAGTGCAAATGGTTTGAACATTTTACAATTAAACTAAGTGCTTCACACTCTCTTTTTACCTGATCCTTTTGCAGTCAAACAGTATGATGCACAATCATGTTTAGCGAGTTATAATTACCCAAAATTTGGATTTTGCTTTAAATTTTTTTTTTCCCCTCTATTTTCTGTTTCAAAGAGAAAACATGAGGACCACACCATCACAATAGAAGACTTTCCTAATGAGCCTCCAGCTTCCAGAACTCCCTCTTCTTCTTCTTCTTCCACTGCCTCCTCCCATGCGGCAAAACCCTTCTCCCATCCCCCTCCCCCTCCCCACAAGACCTCCACACCGTCTCCGGGGCTCTGTCCCAGCAGTCTCCAGTCCCCCTGCTACCACTCCCCTTCCACACGCCAACACCCACCCAACCCTCTGACCCCGGCACCTAGCCCGGCCGCGGCTGCTCCGCGCTCCCCAGCCCTCAGCCCCGCTCCGTCACACCTCTCCAAAGGGCTGGAGAGGGGGAGCGACAGGGGAGAAGGGCAGCCGCCACAGGACTACCCACAATCCTTGGAACCAGGTGTGTATGGAGAAGACTGCAGGTTCGTCTGAATTGAAAGAACTGCACCAGCAGGTTGAACTGTCTGATAGCAGAAAATATGAAGACAGCAGGCATGGCAGATATAGAGAGATAAAATATGAGAGAGGAAAAGAGACAGTGAGATGGAGGCCACTGCTGCTGAAATGTGGCCCAGCTCTTTGAAGCATGGTATTCTTTTGATTTTGCAGAAATTGTTTGAAGCAGGCTGATCCTTCACTCTCTGCGTCCTTGAGTGTATACTTTTTTTCCCCCGTGTGCAAGCTAAAGAGGGACAGTAGGCGGGTCAGCCATTAAGGTCAGAGAAAGCATATGGTCACCTTTCTTCACGTGTATGTGTGTGACCTGTCAGTGCACATATGTGTGTCACAAGAGGAGGGTCAGTGGTATCTCTTCGACAGAGCCTCCTTATCCTTCATAGGTCCTTGGAAGGCACAGGCGGAAGGATACGCATTCATCTGGCTGAGGGCGGAGGGATATCATTAATAATAAGAGAGCAGGGGTGACAGGGCTGCTGCTGCAATCATAGGAAAACAGCAGGGTGTCATCAATATCCCACATAGATCTATATACTCACACTTCTACACACACACATAAGGATTCTATATACATAATACACACTCAGATACACAAACGCACTTTGTGTTTTCTGCACCTTGCTGTTATTGTATTATAGCAACCATAATCACATGCCTTATCCTGTCTGCCTGAACAGAATGCCAATGAATTTAAAACAGAAAAATGGTTTACTCTGCTGTCTGTCAGATTTTTGACCGACACACAGACCATATGTTTGTTTCATGTGAGAGTTTGACTTTTGCTCTCTCCTCCTTCCTCCAGACTTGCCACCTGTTTATACATTCTCTCCGATCGCCCTGGGTTACAAGGCCGGGCCATCTCCTCCTGAAGCCCGACTGGCTGAGCATCCTTTGGCGGAAGACGAGCCAGCAGGGCCTGAATCCAAGTCTGTCTCCCACCAATGCCACGTCCAGCCTCTCACTGTAGAAGAGGAGATGAGGAAGGAGGAGGAAGACTGCAAAGTGGTGAAGCCCCGGGAGGAAGCGAAAGGATGCTCCGACTCTGAGACCGAGAGCCCAATTTCTGGATTACTGCCATGCCATTTTCAGGCTCCAGTTCCAGATTCAGCTGTGAAAGTGGATCTTTCTCTAGGTTGCTCGGGTCAGAAGGCGGGCCTTGAGGAGCCACAGCTATCCAAAGACCAGGGGGATGATGGGGAGCGTGGAAACGTGGACATGGAGGAGACTGACATGGAGCCTGAACCAGCTGATTGTACCATCTCTGTGCCTGTAGAGCCTGAAGAGGAGGAGGAGGAGGTGAAGCAGGATGGGGAGAATGTGGAGGTAGTTGAGAGTATTAGAGCAAAAGAGGACAGGAGTGGGAAAAGTCCAGATGAAGACTTGGAATTATTATGTCCTTCTCCTGCTCCTTCCCAATCTGCTGACCCGACACTTCCTCCAACGACGAGCGCAGCGGCTCAGCTCGAAGGGGCCTACATGTGGAGCCTGGAGCTGTTGATTGCAGCGGCTCTATGTGCCACCAGAGATGCCTTGTACCCTCCAGTACCTGTTGATCAGGCACCATGTCCTTCATCTCACCGTGGAATGGAAATACTGGGGGAACTTGCCGAACTGGAGATCCAGCAGAGGAACAGGGAGAGTAAAGAAACAAACGCTGAAGGTAAGAATACCTTTCAAAACTATGAATTTTAAAACGGCCCATTTTCTTCTCTCTTCTCTTTTCTTTTCAAGCTACCTAATATCTAGAGTTATAGGTGTTTTGGTCAAACCTAGAAAATAACAACATGCGATATTGCAAGATCTTATGCAATTTGTTAGCACCTGAAGATGTGTTGGGAATAATTCTCAGCTACTACCACACCAAATAAGAGCTCAGATCAGTATCTGTAAAATTGACTGGATTAGGAATATGTTTGTTTTTTCTCTAACCTGAGTAGCAGTGGTGGCCTTCTTAAATCAGGTTGACTGCAAAAGTTAATTAGTTGTAGATAATCATTCAGTGATTACGTTTTGAGAGTTTCATTTAATTCATTCAGTGGTTTAGAGGATATTTTGCTAATAGACAATCAATGAGCATATGAACACGCACACACACAGTGGCAAAACCATTAAAACACCACCGAAATGTAAAAGGCATTCAATAATTTAAAAAAAAAGCTGTGAAATTAAACCAAATATAATGGCTGTGTTCTTGATTTTCAAGAGTTTATTTTGTATTGTCTCCTCATAATAAATTCTCAAAATGTCCAGAAAATTGGATTACGAAAGAAACAAAAACAAATAAATAAATAAAAACAGCTTTTTTTTTCTTGTCTAAACAAACATATGCTCAAACCAAAAAAAAAAAAAAAAAAGTGGCCTGGGAGACGTGTGAAATCCAGATGTGTCACACACAAGCAGATGAAAATATTCCCTCTAACTCTCCTGCTTCCTCCCTTCGCCGTAACTCTGCTGTGGCCCACAGACCGTCTTTTCCCTCCGGGGTGTGTGTGTGTGTGTGTGTTTTGAGGGAACACAGAGATGGACAAACAAGCTAAGCTTTAGACACAAGCTGGGACACACACAAGCACACACACACACACACTCCTTGCCCAATGTGTCCCCGAGGTTCCAGCGTCTTGCTTTGCTAATTAGACCCTTTCCTTTAAAACACTTCTCCTGTAAGCGCTCCTATTTTCCTCCCGTCCCTCAGAGAGAAAGTGTTTTTATTTATGCCAGCATCTGTGTGTGGATGTTCCCGTGCGTGCCGTGCACGCCAGTGTATGTGGCTAAGCTGTTAAGTAATCCCAGATGAATCCCTGCTCTCCTCCATCAGAATATGTGTGTCTCTCAACCAGAATGCCTGCTCCCTGCCTCCTCCTCCTTTCTTTGTTATTTTTTTTTTACCCTCACTCACTTCTTTTTTTTTTTTTTTTCTACTACACCACCAATGTAATCTTGTGTGTAAATCCTGCCTCTGCAAGCCTTGTTGACAGAATTAATAAGTGTAAAAATCATAAGTCGCTCAGCTGCTGTCTGTGCATGAGTGTGCATTTGTTTACATGTGTGTGTGCACGTGCTTAGCATGGGTAATAGGTGTGAAATCAATAAGTCCTGTCCTGGTGTGGAAAACTTCAAATCCCAACACGTTTATTCATAATTCAAGGCCTAGCATTCTTTGAAGGAATGCATATCGCCCGTCGCCTTTCATGCCAGAGTTCTAGACTAAGATCATCTTAAGTTGAGAAATGATGAAATTGTAACCATTTTTGTCAAACCTGGAAAATATTATTCACATTCTCGTTCAGTATCTTGCAAAATCTTGCATGATCTGTTGGCACTTGGAATATATAGTGTGAACGACTCTCAGCTACTACCACGTGAAATTTTAGCTCAATTGTTGTAAAGTTCATTGAGATAGAGTCATTTTTGTTGAGGCTAAAGCTGATTAGCTGTGGTGGTCATCTAAAATTAGGTTTACTCCAAAAGTTAATCAGTTGTAGATGTGTAGACAATGATTACTTTCTGGGAGTTTCATTAGAATCTGTTCCGTGGTTCCTGAGATATTTTGCTAACAGACAAAACAGTGATGGCTCCAACAGTTAATGTCAATATTTGAAGCAAAGATGCTGCACAATGTGTTGTGCTTAAAGTATGTGTTGGGGTCGGAGCTCAGCTACCACCACACCAAATTGTAGCGTAATAATTGTAAAAATGGCTGAGTTATAGCCAATTTAGTGTTTTTTTAAGGGTCAGTTGGCTGTGGTAGCCATCCTTATTTTAATTGACTATAAAAAATGAATCAGTTGCAGATGTACATCAATTGATTATATTCCGAAAGTCTTGTTGAAATCGATCCAATATTTCATGAGATTTTTTGCTAACAATTAGAGTTGATTATTTAACGGCAAAGATCTAAACATGCATTTACCTTAAACAATTAGCGCTCTGAGTATAATTTGGGGATGACTCTCAGCTACAGCCACACCAAATTCTAGCTCAATGTCTGTAAAACTGACTGACTTATATTCATTTTTGTGTTTGCTAAGGTTGATTAGTGGTGGCGGCCATATTGAATTAGGTTAACTCAGTTAGTTGTCAGCCCAATGATTACTGTCTGAAAGTTTCATAAAAAATCCGTTCAGTGATTTATGAGATAGTTTGCAAATGGAGTAGACACCCATACGGGCAAAAACATTGTCGCTCTGCCTTCACCTTCAGCAGCCGTACTGCTGATCGTTAATAATACTGCTGATGTTATTTATTTGTCTGTTTATTTGTTGTCCTTCTGTTTGGGAGATAAAACTGATCCCAGACAGATGTATTTATGGCTCTCCTTGATGCAGACAGATATCTTAGGTGTGTCAAAATTAAATTTTAATGAATCAAAACACACTTTCCTTTCTGTTGTAATGAATTAATATTTTTATTTACAAACAGACAGTGAAGCTGTCTAGTCTTTACATTTCCTATGTATTGAAATTTCATCCCAATAAACTTCCTGAATGGTCTCGAATGGTAGCATCTTTTTATTTTCCTCCACTGTTTTTGTTTTTTTCTCATTAAAGTCCTCTGTGCTTCCTCTTGTTACCCTGTCTACCCTGTTAGAGACACAGGATGGTCTACTAAGATGTGTGTGTGTGTGTGTGTGTGCTGTGGGCGGAAGGTGTGTATCGATTGCGGCCATCCACCAGAATACTACACTAGGTGTGGTGATGTCAGCGGTGATGTCATCCTGTCAGGGGTAATCGGAGCGTGCCATTGGCTCAGAGGGCTGACAGACGAGATGACATTGACCTCTGTGAGCCGGGACAGGACAAAGCCACATCCCCTCAGCTCCTTCCCGCTCCCTCCGAGGAGCAACCTGCCTGTCGTCTCCGCATCCGTTTCCTCCGTCACGCACACTCTCGTTTTTTTTTTCTTCTTCTTCTTCTTCTTCTTCTTTTTCTTTCCTGCTCGCAGACAAAGCCTCTCATCCTTCCTGCCCTCCTCTCCCTCCTCTGTCTCCACATCCCACTCTCGTCTCACACGGGGGTTTAATAATGTCAGATGTCAGTGAGTAGGTCTTGCAGCTCCAGTGCGCAGCCTGGGAGTGATCCAGTAGAGCCTCTCCTCCTTTCCTCTTCTCTCCTCAACTCCTCTTCTTCTCCTCGAAGGGGAAATTGGATTCTGTCCATGTCCATAATGAGGAGATGTAGGAGAATAAATAGATAGCTCAATAAACACTTTGCCTCTTATTGCTTCTCCTCCCCTTTACTCCTCATGCCCTCCCTCCCTTCTTCTCACTGCGCTGCGGTCCTCCTCCTCCTTCTGCTCCTACCACCCACTGCTCTCCTCTTCTCCGTTTCTCCTCCCACCCACCCCCGACTCACACAGTTTGCTCATGTCTGCGTAGCTCAGCGAAAATGTTGTGTGTGTTCTGAATGTATTTGCACTGGTTTGTGTGTGTGTGTGTGTGTGTGTGTGTGTGTTTGTGTGTGTTTGTGTGCGCGAACCTCCTCATGAATATTCTGTTATCTGCTGGTGCTGTGACAATGACAGAGTTAATGACAGTGACAGATGTAGAGACCCCCCCCCTCACAAACCCACACACACACACAACTCCCCTCCGTCTGTGTGTGTACGATTAGGCACAAACACAAGAATACATCAAATAAACTACACAGCTAATATCATAAATATCACCACTTTTCAAGGCATGGTTATTTTGCTCCGAGAAATAAATCCCTGCAGCACACAGCATGTTTTATACCGCAGCAGTGCAGCACACACTTCTAAACTAAAATGATCCATCTCCTGCTGCAGGTGAGGAAGTACCGACCCTTGGCCTCCAGAGTCTGGCGACGCTGGCGGCGGCTCGGGCCTTGGAGATGGGCGGCGAGACCGTGGTGGACGTGGGGGCCGAGCGGCAGTGCCCGATCAGGAAGAGGCTCAACCTGCGCAGGAAGTGCAGCTGGACACCTCGGCACGAGCCGGTGAGGCTTCCGCAAAACATGCATTCTGAGTGTGCAGTCGAGCGTGAATCACTCCGGCTAAATTGTGGGTTGCAGAAGTGTCGAACAAAGGAGCTGCACTTGATTTATGTTGACAAACCAGAAACAAATCCCAAACTGAGCCCAGATTATCTGACATTTACACTTTTCGAGTCAAGATTTTATCTTCTTACTTCAGTCCACGCAGCTGAATTACAAAGATGTCACTTGATATCATCAGATATGCTAATAATAAAGCAATTAAAATATATTCAAATATGTGTTAGTTGTTTTCAGTTTTCAAAAATCCTGTGGAAAACTATTTTTACTGTATTATTACAGAAAATATATTAAGTCAATAAATGGGAACAGGACAGTTTAAACCAACGTATAAAACAAGAAACTAGCATTCCTTGAAATAGTGTGTTTTGCCCAGTGCCTTTCAAGCTAAACTTTTAAATAGAGATTTTGCAGGATCTGTTAGTGCTCAGAGAATGTGATGGGGATGACTCTCAGCTACTACCACACCAGAATTTAGCTTAATAATTGTAAAATTGAACAAATTAAAGTTTTTTCTGTTGTTTAGAAAACTCAATAGGCTGTGATGACCATCTTGATTTGGGTTGACGAGAAAAAATTAATCAGCTGTAGATTAATATTCAGTAATTAGTTTTTGTGAGCTTCGTTAAAATTCATTTAATGGATCATCAGATATTTTGCTAACAGACAGACAGGGTTGACCACAACAGTTAATGCCAAAGTTTTGAACAAACAAATCGCATGACTCTCAGTTACCACCACGTCAAATCTTCGCTCTTTATTTGCAAAACTGATTGACATAGAGCTACTTGTGCAATATTTTAGGAACAGGCAAACAAATAAGGTGGCTGACAATAATGAATACAATGCCAGAAGCATCAGAGCTACAAAACATGAGCCGAATGTGATCATAAAAATTGAAAGAGAGCATTTTGAAATGGTTGAAATTGCAGTGGAAAAACACCTTCAGGTGTTTGGAATCATGGGCAAGTGACTTCAAATTATAGGGGTTAAAATGAAATCTGTTGCTCAAGTTTTAAAAACACTACTGCAATTTAGTACCAAATAAAGGGCTATATTTGTTAGAAAAATTACTCCTGCTAAATTTGTACCAACAAAAGAAACATTTAATGTTCAAACGTTGGAGTCGGTTGTTTGTGATGCAGGGAAATATAGAACTATATTATTGAGAGAAGTTGCAGATATATAAATACTTCTATACATTTAGGTATGAAATGTTGGTTTGACAAAAATTATCTGTGTTTAGGATCAAACCTGCAGTTTTTGTTTTCAGGAATACTCCTCAACAAGCTGCCCAAACTCTTGCTGGTTACATATTCAGTGCCTGTTGAAGTGAAGTTTGTGCTCAGCATTTTAAATTCCTGTGCTTTGTGTGTGTGTGTCAGGTGTGCCCAGTGAAGGGCTCCATGGAGACGATGGGAGGGGAGGAGCTTGCCATGCGTGTCCAGCTGGCTGAGCTACAGCGCTGCTACAAAGAAAAACAGAGAGAGCTGGCCAAACTACAGAGGAAACACGACCACCAGTGAGCAGAGACGGCACACAAACACACACACACACTTCTTTTTGTCTATACTGAATTGTGCATTCCAGCAGTGGTGCTTTCATGCTGCCCCCC